>NW_027469603.1:0-91275 GCF_051020765.1 Lasioglossum baleicum
CCGCAGGCCTTACCTTCGATATGTTAACCCGCAGTATCGAGATTATACCATCGTGTTCAGAGGGCAAATTAGTATACCCTTTAGCTACGGACAACCTTATTTAATGTACGAATTAGTGTTTGTAGAAACCATTGTAGAACGTTACCTACTGGTATAGATTTGAACACATTGCAAATAGCCTTACCTTCGGAGAAACAAACCCGCCGCTTCGAAATTATACCTTCGTTTTCCGAGAAGCACAGTAGTAGTCATTTTTGTGGCGGGCACCTTAATTTCATTATGACTAAGTAGATCGAGAGCCATTCCGCCGAGAACGCTACTTCCGTCTGTATGGACGAACAGCTATGTCAATAACATCACCCATCCTGCGATTTCGAGAGTCAAACCAGGTATTGTGGGAGTTGAGTGGCTAGAGAACATTACCAATTAGAAGAATGTCATTCCTCTTACAGAATACCTTCCCTGCGGAGAACCTAACCCGCTGTAGTGAGTGTCCTGCTTAATGTTCACGGAAACATATTAGTATACATTTTAGCGGACCGACACCAAATGTTTGAGTATAAATATCAGCATCGGTAGGCAAACAGTTCGGGAACGTTACCGCCATCCATGAGAGCCGAGCGGCTAAGTCAATAACGTCACCAATCCTGTGATTCAGTGAGTCAAACCAGGGGAACCGAGATGAGATCCGCAGAAGAGTTTTGCCAATAGACAGCTTGTTTCACGGTATGAATGTCAAACATAGCATCAAACCGTTGTTGAGTTTTACCTATTCGTATACAGTCAAACCCTTTACCGAAGACTATACATTCCGTGAAGGCAACCCGCTGCATCGAGAGGCTATCTTCGTATTCAGAGAAGCAAGTTAGTATGGATTTTAGTGACGGGTACCATAATATCATGGCTGAATTCGAAGATCCAGTGTCAAAGGGTACGAGAACGTGACCACCTTCCTTGATATCCGAACACCTAACACAATAGCTTCTTTGAGAATCGAACGGCCAAGTCAGTAGCTTCACCTATCCTGTGCTTGCGAGAGTCACACCTGGTACTCCAGGAGTAACTGCTCAGTCCAGTGTTGGCAATAGACACCTTAATTCACGGTATGAATATCAAAATAGGGAGTCAAACACGCTGAGAACAATACCAATTGGCATAAAGGCCTTTCTTCCTATAGCTTCCCTTCTGTCAACCTATCCCGCAATATTGAGTATATAACTTCGTGTGGAGAGAAGGATATTCGTATACATTTTATTGACGGGCACCTTATTTACCTATACGAATTGAAAAATCATGTGTAAATCATTTCGTGATCGTTGCCAGCTTCTTTATGGGTCGAACGGCTAAGTTAATTGATTCACCTATCATGTGATCCCAAGAGTCAAACAGGTAATCCGCCTGAAAACCCACTGTGCAGTATTGGCATTATACACACAGTTTCACCGTATAAATGTTGAAGAACAGGGTCAATGCGCTGTAGAACGTTACCTAATGAATATAGTCCGGCATATTACCGAAGGCCTTACTTTCCGAGAAGTTAACCCGCTGTATGCAGATTATAGATATGTGCTCAGACAAGCAAGTTAGTATCAGTTTAGTGACGGGTACATTAATTTCATGTATGGATTAGCAGATCGAGTGTCCAGCAGTTCGAGAACTTTACCACATTCCTTGAGAGCCGAAATGTCATCAGCCATCCAGCGATTGCGATAATCAAACCAGGTATTCCTGCCGTAAATCCGCTGAACAGTATTGGAAATACCATACCTTAATTCATGGTTTGAATATTAATAGAGCGCTATACCGTTTGTGAACGTTACCTACTTTCTCACGTCAAGCGTTCTACCGAAGGCCGTAGCTTCCGCGTACCACACCCGATTCATCGAGAGTATAACTTCGTGCTTAGAGTATCAAGTTAGTAAATATTTTAGTGACGGGGGCCTTAATTTCAGTATGAATAAGAAGGTCAAGTGTCAAACCGTTCGAGATCGTTACAACCTTCATTGTGAATCGAACGGCTAAGTCAACAGCATCATGTAACTTGCGATTCCGAGAGTCAATCCAGGTATTCCTGGGGGTAAATCCTCTGAAAGGTATTGGCAATAAGCACCATAATACACTGTTTGTATACTAAATTAGAGTGTCGATTCAGCTAATTCAGCTAATTCAATAGCTATTCCTATCCTGTGATTTCGAATGTCATGCAAGGCATTCCGGAAGAAAATCCACAGAACAGTATTGGAAATAGTGACCTTATTTCACTGCTAGTATATTAAAGCAGAGTATCAAACCGTTTGAGAACGTTACGAATTTGACTAGAGCCAAACGTTTTACTAAAGGCCTTACCTTCCGCGAACCTGACCCGCTGCAACTTAAGTATATCTTCGTTTCCAGTGAATGAAGTTTGCACCCATTGCAGAGACGGGCACTTTAACTTCGTGTATGAATTGGAATATCGAGTGTCAAACTGTTACAGAACGATACCAACTTCATAGAGACTTGAACGGCAAAGTTAATAGCCTCACCAATCCTGTGATTGCGAGAGTCAAACCAGTTGCTCCGGGAGCATATCCGCTGGTCAGTGTTGACAATAGACTCCTTAATACACGTTACGAATATTAAAGTAGGCCGTCAAGCCGTTGTAGAACATTTCCTATAAGTGAATGGTCAATGTTGTAACAGAATGCCTTACGCACCGAAAACTAACCCGCTGTATCGGGAGTAAAACACCGGGTTCCATGGTACGAAATATAATACATTTTGGTGACGAGCACCACAATATAATGTATGAATTAGAGGTTCGTTAGTCATACCGTTCGAGAACGTTGACACATTCTGTGAGAGACGAACCGCCTAATCAATTGATTAATCAATCCTGTGATTCGGATAGTCAAACCAGGAACACCGGGAATCAGTTGGCTGTGCTGGATTGGCAATAGATAACTTAATTCACGGATTGAATAATAAAGTAGAGCGTCAAACGGTTTGTGATCGGTACCAACTGCTACAATGTCAAAGGGTTTATAGAAGATCTTACCCGCCGTAGGTCTAACACGCTGTATCGAGGGTATAAGATGTTGTTCAGAAGGATGAATTAGTATTCATTTTAGTGACGGGCACCTTAATTTCCTGTATAAGTTCGAAAATCGAGTGTCAAACTGTTAGGGAAAGTTTCCACCTTCTGTGAGACATGAACTGCGATGACAATAGCTACAGCCATCCTGTCTTTCCGAGAGTCAAGCTGGGTATTCCGGGATTAAATCAGCTGAACAGAATTGGAAATAGATACCTCAATTAGCGGATTGAATATTAAACTAGAGCGTCAAATTGATTGTGGGCATAACCAATTGGTATAACGTCAAACGATTTATAGATGACCTTACCCTGCGATGACCTAACCCGCTGTATCGAGTGTATAACATGGTGCTCAGAGGGACGAATTAGTATACATATTAGTGACGGGCACCTTAATTTCATGTATGATTGAGAAGATCTACTGGCAAACCTTTCCAGAACGTTACTACATTCTATGTGAAATCGCATATCTAACACAATAGCTTCACAGATCCTGTGGTTCCGAGAGTGACACTTGGTATATCAAGAGTATATCCGCTGAACAGAATTCGCAATGGATATCTTAATTGACGGTTCACATATTAATGTAGAACGTGAAACCGTTGTGAGGATGCTACCAGTTGGTACAATGACATACTCATCAACCTATACATTACAGTCCGAGGAATCAAGCGGCCGAAGCGATTTTCATGCTTCGAGTTCACAGGATCGAATTAGTATACCTTTTAGCAGATGGACACCTCAATTTTACGTAGGATAGGAAGATCGAGGGTCAAACCGTCCGAGAGCGAAGCCATAAGGTTTGTGAGTCGATCGGCTGAGTCAACAGCTTCACCTATCCTGTGATTCGGAGTGTCAAGTCCAGTTTCCCAGGAGTAAATCCGCAAAACAGTATTATCAATAGAAACATTAATTCCCTGTATGAATATTAAAGCAGGGAGTCGAACCATTTGAAAACGTTACTAATTGGTTAACGTCACACTCTTTTCGAATAACTTATCTTCCGAGAACGTAACCCATAGTAGCGTGTACTATGCTCAGAGCTCACGAAAACAAATCAGTAGAAACTTTAGCAGACGGGCAGCTTTTTTTCATGTATGAATAGCAAAATCGAGAGTCAAACTGTCGGAGAATGATCCCACCTTCCTTGAAAGTCGCACATCTGAAGCAATAGTTACACATATCCTGTAAATGCGAGAGTCAAGCCAGGTATTCCAGGAGTAATTCCACTCCACAGTATTAGCAACCGACACCTCAATTCAGGGTATGAATATTAATGTGCAGAGTGAATGCGTTGTAGAACGTTCACTATTTGTATAGAGACACTCTATTTACCGAAGGCCTTACCTTCCGAAAGAAAATTCACGGAAATAAAAATATAGCTCCACGTTCAGAGAAGCAAGATGGTATGCACTTTAGTTACGCGCACTCTAATTTCACGTACGAATTAGGAAATCGGGCATCAAAACGTTCCAGAACGTTTCACCTTGCATTGACAGTAGAACGGCCAAGTCAATAGCTTCACCAATCCTGTTATTTCGAAAGTCTAACCAAATATTCCCGGCAGTAAATGCGCTGTACAGTATTACCAATATATACCTTAATTCGCGATTTGTTTAATAAAGTAGAGCGTCACACCGTGTGAGAACGATACACTTGCTATAAAGTCAAACGTTTTACCGAATCCCTTTCCTACCCCGCCGTATAGAGAATATAGCTTCGTGTCTAGGGAAGCACATTAATACACAATTTAGTGACGGGCCCCTTTATTCCATGTATGAATTAGAACATCGAGTGTCAAACAGTTCGAGATATTTCTCACCTTCTTTGAGGTTCGAACGGCTAGGTCAACAGCTTCACATATCCTGTGATTCTGGGAGTCAAATTAGGTAATCCTGGAGTAAATCCCCTGAACTGTATTGGCAATAGACATTTTAATACACGGTTTTAATATTAAAGCGGACCATCAAACCGATGTATATTGTTACAAATTGCTACATAGTCAACAGTCTTACCAATTACCTTATCCCTCGTAAAACTAACCGCCTGTATCGAGAGTATAACCTCGTGAACTTAGCAACAAGTTAGTCACCATAACAGTAACTTCATGTACGAATTAGAAGATCGGTTGTCAACCCTTTCGAGAACTTTGCGTCCTTTGTCAGAGACGAAAGGCTACGTCAATAGCTTCATATATCCCGCGATTCCGAGAATCAAACTAAGTAGTCCGGGAGTACATACACTGTACAGTAATGGTAATAGACAACATAATTCACGATTACAATATTAAAATAGAGCGTCATGCCGTTCGAGAACGTTACCAATTGCGATAATGTCAAATGTTCTACTGTAGGACGTACCATCTTCGAATCTCAACCGCTTCACCGAGAATATAACTTCGTATTCAGAGAATGAGGATAGTATTCATTTGAGGGACGGACACTTTAGCTTGATGTATGTATAAGAAGATCGATGTATCAAACTGTTCGAGAACGATACGTTCTTCTTTGAGAGTCGAACGGCCCAGTCGATATTTTCACCCATTTCAAGATTCCAAGAATCAATCGAGGTATTCCGCGAGTAAATCCGCCGAACAGTATGTGCAATAGACACCTGTGTTCAGGATTCGAATATTAATGTAGAGCGTCAAACCGTTGTAGAGCTTTACCTACTCGCACAGAGTGAAACTCTTTACAGAAGGCCTTACATTCCGAGAAGAGAATCCCTCTGTAGGAGGTGCCTTGCATTGTGTTCATAGACACATATAGGTGCGAATTTTAGAGACGGGCACCTTAGTTTCATGTCTGAAAAAGATGATCGAGTGCCTAATCGTTCGAGATCGTTACCACCTTCTCTGAGAGCCGAACGGATAAGTCAATATCTCCACGTGTCCTATGATTCCGAGGGTCAAATCAGGTAATCCAGGAGTATGTGCGCAGTACTGTATTGGCCACAGATACCTTATTTCACAGATTGGATATAAAAATATAACGGCACACCGTGTGAGAACGGTACCAATTGTTATGTAGTTAAACGTGTCGTTTTACCGAAGCCCTTATCCTCCGAAAAACTAACTCTCGGTATCGAGGTTGTAACTTGGTGTTCACAGAATCACATTAGTACACATTATAGTGATTTCATGTTATCTTCATGTATGAATTGGGTGATCGATGGTAAATCAGTCCGTGACCGTTACCACATTCAATATTCTAACAGGTAAGTTAATAGCGTCACAATTCCCGTGTTTCCAGGGAGTCAATCCAGGTAATCCTAGAGAAAATCCGCTTGGCAATGGACACCTTTTTCAAGGTTTGAATATTAAAGTAGTAGGCCAATCCGTCGGAGAATATTGCCAAATGGTATATTGCGAAACATTTACCGGATACCTTGCCTTCCAGGCACCTAACCAGTTGTAGCGAGTGCCACGCTTAGTAATCACGGAATCAAGTTTCTAGACATTTTAAAGAGACGGACACCTTATTTCCATGTGTGAATAGTATAATCGAGAGTCAAACCGATCGAAAATGTTTCCACCATCCGTGAGAGGCGAAGAGCTTAGTCAATAGCTGCATCTTTCCTGTGATTTGGAGAGCTAAACCAGGTATTCCGGTAAACCATCCGCTATACACTATTGGCATCCTTAGTTCACGGTTACAATATTAAAGTACAGAATGAAACATTTGTCGACCGTTACATATTGGCATAATGTCTCAAGTTTTACAGAAAACCCCACCCTCCGAATACTGAACCCGATGTATGCAGAGTATTACTTCGTATTCAGGGATACAAATTAGTATGCAATGCAGAGAAGGGCACCTGAACTTCATGCATAAATTATAGGATCGATGGCCAAACAGATGGAGAACGATACAACCCTCTTTGATAGTCGAACGGTAAAGTCAATATATTCGCACATCCTCTGACTCCGTGAGCCAAGCCAGGTTGCGCGAGAGTGATTTAGCTGAATGGTATTCTCAATAGATGCCATAATTCACGGTTTGAATATTACAGTAGAGAGACTATCCCTCGGAGGTCATAACCAATTCGTACAAAGTAATTCTTCTTACCTAATACCTTACAAGCCGAGAATATTAACGCGAGACAGGGAGTGTCTTGCTCGTTGTTGACGGAAATAAATCAGTGAACATTTTATCAGACGGACACCGTATTTTCATGCATGAATAGCAAAACCGAAAGTCAAACCGTTCGAGAACGTTGCCACTCTCTTGGAGAATAGAACAGCTGACGCAATATCCTCACCCATCCTGTGATACTGAAAGACAAACCAGGTATTCCGGGTGAAATCAGCTGCCCAGTATGGGCATCAGGTACCCTATTTCACGGTATAAATATTAGAGTATAGAGTCCATCCTTTGTAGAACGTTGCCAGCTCGTATAGTGTCAAACTTTTTACAGGTGGCCATACCTTCCCAAATGTCAACCCGCTATATCGTGAGTGTAACATCTCGTTCGATGGAACAAATTACAGTACATTGTAACTACGGGCGGGATAACTGCATCTGTAAGTTGGATGTTCGAGTGTTAAACCGTATGAGACCGTTACATCCCTCTTTGAGAGTCGAACGTATAAGTCAATATGTTCACATATCCAGTATTCGGACAGTCAACCGAAGTATTTTTGAAGTAAATCCGCTAAACAGTATTGCCAATGGATATGTTAATTCGCTGTATTATTACCACAGTATGGCTTCAAACTGTTTGAGAGCGTAACCAATTGGTATAAAATCACAAGTTTTACCGAAGACCTTACGGTCCGAAAAATTATCCCGCTATATTGAGTGCATAAGTTCGTGTACTGAGAAAGAAATCAGTATTCATTTCAGTGACCCGCACCTTATCTTCATCTATAAAATAGATGGTCGATGGTGAAACCGTTCTAGAACGATTCCTCCCACTTTGAGAGTCGAACGGATAAGTAAGTAGCTATCTATCTTGTGATTACCAGAGAGAAGCCTGGTATTCCAGGAGTAATTCCGCTCTACTGTATTAGCAATTGACACAACAATTCACGGTCTGAACAATAATGTGCGGAGTCAATACGTTGTAGAACGATACCTATCGGTATAGAGTCACACTATTTACCGAAGGCCTGACCTTCCGAAAATCAAATTCACTATATCGAAAGTATAACTCCACGTTCGGAGAATCAAGATAGTATGCACCTTAGTAATGCGCACCTCAATTTCAAGTACGAATTAGGCGATCGAGGGTCAAAACTTTCGAGAACGATGCAACTTTCATTGACAGTCGAAAGGTAGAGTCAATAGCTTCACCTGTAGATGTGATTCCAAGACTCAAGCTATGTATTCCAGGAGTGAATGCGCTGAACAGTGTTGGAAATGGACATATTGTTTCCTGGTTTGAATATTAGAGTTCAGAGTCGATCCGATGGAGAACATAACGAATTGGCATTCAGTCATACTTTTTACCGAATACCTTACCTTCCTAGAACCTAGCTCGCAGTAGCGAGTATCGGGCTTAGTGCTCACGGAAGGAAATCAGTAGACATTATAGCAGAAGCACATCTTATTATCATGTATGAATAGCAAAATCGAGAGTCGAATCGTTGGAGAACGACCTTCCTTGAAAGCCGAACAGCTGAAACAATAGCATCACCTATCCAGTCATTCCGATATTCACACCACGTATACCAGGAGTCAATCCGCTGCTCACTATTGGCAATGTAGACCTTAATTCTCGGTACGATTATTACAGTAAGGCGTCAAACTATTTGAGAGCGCTAAGCAATTGGCACAAATTCAAAAGTATTACCGAAGGCCGAATCTTCCGCGAACCTCACCCGCTTCATCAAGAGTATAACTTCGTGTTCAGAGGATCAAATTTGTATACGTTTTAGTGACGGAGACCTTAATTTCATTATGAATATGGAGATCAAGTGCCAAACCCTTCGAAAAACTTACCACCTTCTTAGAGATTCAAACGGCTAAGTCAATTGCATCATACATTCTGCGATTCAGAAAGTCAATCGAGATATTCCGGGATTAAATGGTTTGCACAGTACTAGTAATAGATACCTTAATTCACGGTTTGGATAAAAAGGTAAAGTGTCAAGCCGTTTGAAAGCATTGCCAGTTTGTAAAAAGTGGAACACTTTACCGATGGTCTTAACGTCCGAGAAGATAACCCGCCGTATCGAGAGTATTGCATCGAGTTTAGAGAAAGACATTTATATAGATTTTAGTGACGGCGCGTTAAATTGATGTATGAATTGAAATATCGGGGGTCAACGTGTTTGAGAACGTCACCACCTTCTGTGGGAGCAGAACGGCTAAGTCAATAGCTTCTCCTATCATGTGATTCGGGAAGCAAACCAGGTATTCCGGAAGTAAACCCGCGGAACCCGGTTGGCAATTGACACCTTAAGACACGGTATGAGTATTAAAGTTGAGCGCCAAACTTATGTACAACTTTACGTATTGTTATAGTGTCAAATTTTTTACCAAGGGCTTTCCATTCGTGAACCAAACCCGGTGTATCAAGGGTATAACTAAGTGATCATAGAAGAAAATTTGTATTCATTGCAGTGACGGGCACCATAATCTCACGGATGAATATGGAGATCGCGACGGCATTAATTCGAGAACGTTATCGCCTTTTTTGAGAGTCGCCCATATAAGTCTTTACCACCACCGATTCTGTTATTCCGATAGTCAGACCAGGTATTCCGGAGGTATATGCGCTGTGCAGTATTGGAAATAGACACCTTAATTCACGCTTTGAATATTAAGGTACAGCGTCAATCCTTCTGAGCGGATTGCCAATTAGTATAAAACTAAACACCTTAGCGATGGTCTCACCTACGGAGAAGCAAACTCGCCGTATCGAGGATATAACTTCGTTTTGAGAGAATGAGGTTACTCTTCATTTCAGAGACGGGCACCTTAACTTCGTGTATGAATTAGAAGATCGAGGGTCAAACCGTTTGAGAAAGTTGCCTTCTTCTGTGTAAAATCGCACGTATAACACAATAGCACCATCTATCCTGTGGTTCCGAGAGTCACACTAGCTATGCCAGGAGTATATCCGCTGTAGAGTTTTTGGAATGGACACCTTAATCTACGGATTCAATTTCATGGTAGTGCGTGAAACTGCACGGGAGCGTTACCAATTGATATAATGGCAAATGTTTTACCGAAGACCTTACCCTCCGAAAAATTAACCCGCTGAATCGATAGTATAACGTCGTATTCAGGTCAAGAAATTCGTATTCATTTGTGTGTCGGGCATCTTAGCATCATGTATGAGTTAGGAGATTAACGGCCAAGCCGCTCGAGGACGTTGCCATCTTCTGTGAGAGCCGAACGGCTAAATCAGTAGCTTCACCATTCATGCGATGACGAGTGGCACACCAGGCATTCCGGGCGTAAATCCGCTGTAACGTGATGTCATTAAAATCCATATTTCCCGGCATAGATTTTAAAGTAGAGAGTCACACAGTTTTACAACTTTACCTGTTAGTATAGAGTTTAACTTTCACCGAATGCCGTACCTTCCGCGGAGCTAGCCCGCCGTATCGTGATTATAACTTCA
The DNA here is from genome assembly GCF_051020765.1 of Lasioglossum baleicum. Classification (NCBI taxonomy): domain Eukaryota; kingdom Metazoa; phylum Arthropoda; class Insecta; order Hymenoptera; family Halictidae; genus Lasioglossum; species Lasioglossum baleicum. The sequence continues at coordinate 10,648 of NW_027469603.1, forward strand.
TGTGTAGGGAAACACGTTAGTATATTATTAAGGGACGTCACCATAAATTCATTTATGAATTAGAAGATCCAGCTTCCATACGTTCGAAAACGTTGCCACCATCTGTGAGAGATGAACTGCTCGGTCTATAGTTTCACGTATGCTGCGATTGCGTCAGACAAACCAGGTATTCCGGGAGTACATACGCTGAACAGTATTGGCAATGGACACCTCAATTCACGGACTCAATATTAAGGAAAGCCGTCAAGCAGTTGTAGAACATTACCTACAGGTGAAACTTCTACAAGAAGGAGTTACCATCCGAAAAGCTAACCCTCTGTATCGAGAGCATGACATTGTGTTCAGAGGAACAAATTACTATACATTTTAATGACGGGCACCAGAATTTCATGAATGAATATGAGGAATGAGAGTCAAACTGTTACGGAACGTTACCAGCTTCTCGTGATTCGCACCGCCACGTCCATAGCTTCACCTATCCTGTTACTTCGAGGGCCAAAACAGGTATTCCAGGAGTAAATCCGCTCTACAGAATTGGTAATAGACACCTTAATTCACGGAGTGAATATTAAGGTAGAGCGTCAATCCTTCCGAACTTGATAACAATTGGTAAAAATCAAGCTTTCTGCTGATGACGTTACACACCGAATGCCTACCCCGCTGTATCGAAAGTATAGCTTCGGATTCAGGGAATCAAATTATTATACATCATAGTGACGCGCACCTTATTTTCATGTATGATTTAGACGATCAAGGGACAAACAGTTCGAGAAATTTATCACCTTCGTGGTGAATTCGCATATAAAACAAAATAGCTTCTCCTATTCTGTGGTTCCTAGAGACACACTAGGTACACCAGGAGTATTAGCAATGGACACCATAATTCACAGTTTCGATATTAAAGTAGAGCGTGAAAATGCTCGAGAACATTACCTGTTTTTATAAAATCAAATACTTCACCGATGGCCTTATCTCCCAAAAACTGACCGGCATCATCCAGGGGATAACTTCGTGTTCAGAGATTGAAATTATTATCCATTTTAATGAGGGGCACCTTATCTTCATGTATAAATTGTAAGATCGACTGTCGAACCTCTAGAGATCGCTGCCACATTCTGTGATAGAAGAACGTCTACGTCAATAGCATCACCTATCCTGCGATATAGAGAATCTAACAAGGTATTCCGGGAGTAAATTCGCTGAAGAGTATTGGTAACATACACCTTTGTTCACGGTTTGCATCCTAAAGTAGAGCGTCAATTGGATAGTGAACGTTACAAATTCCTATAAAGCCAAACGTCTTGCGGAGGATCTTACCCGCTGAATAAATTAACCCGCTATATCTATAATATAATAGCGTGTTCAGAGGGAAGAATTAGTATGCATCTTAGTGGCGAGTAACTTCAAACCGTTCGAGAACGATAGCACTATCTTTAAGAGTAGAACGGATAAGTCAGTAGTTTAACCTATCCTGTGTTTCCGAGAGTCAAACCAGGCATTCCAGTAGTTCATCTTCTGCAAGGTATCGGCATCGGACACATTAATTCACGGTTAGAATTTTAAAGTCATACGTGTAATTATTGTAGAACGTTCCCTACTCGTCTAGGGTCAGCCTTCGTACCGGAGGCCTATCCTTTCTAGAACCTAACCCGCTGTAGTGAGTGTCTAGCATAATATTCACGGAAACAAGTTAGTAGACGCTTTATCAGAGGCACACCATAATGCCATGTATGAACAGCAAAACCGAGAGTCAGACCGTTCAAGAACGTTACCACCCTCTATGCTAGACGCACAGCTACTACAATACCTTCACCTTTCCCGCGATTACCAGTGTCAAACCAGGTACTCCGTCAGCAAGTCTGCTGTACAGTATTGGCAATTGACACCTAAATTTTCGGCATGAGCATTAAAGTAGGCAGTCAAATCGTCGGAGAACGATATCTATTTGTAGAGACACAAACACTTTACCCAAAGCTTTGCCTTCGGAGCAGCTAGCCCGCCGTATCGAGCGTATATCTTCGTGCCCATGGAAGCAAATTCTTATACACATTAGTGACGGACACCATATCTTCATGAATAGATTAAAAGATCGATGGTCAGACCGATCAAGGACGTTACCACTTTCAGTGAGATACGAACGGCAAAGTCAATAGGATCACCTATCTAGTGATCCCCAGAGTCAAGTAGGGTAATCCGGGAGTAAGTCCGGTGAAGTTTATTGGCAACTGACAACTTACTTCAGGGTATGCATATTAATGTAGAGAGTCAAACCGCCGGAGAACATTACCAATACGCATAAAGTTATTCATTTTACCGAATACCATACCTTCCGAGAACCTAACACGTTGTAGCATGTGCACTGAAATGAATCAGCAGACCTATTAGCGCACGAACGCCACATGTATATGTATAAATATCATGATCGAGAGTCAAAGCGTTCGAGAACGTTACCAACTTTCATGAATGTCGCACATCTAAGTTTATAGCTACACCTATCTTGTAACTCCGAGAGTCAAACTTCGGATTCCAGGAATAAATCCGCTGAAGACTGTTGGCACCTGCCACCTTAGATCACGGTTTGAATATTAAAGTACAGAGTGAAACTTTGTGTAACGTATCAAATTTGTATAAAGAAATACTTTTTACAGACGGCCTTACCGTCCGAGAAGCCTAACCAGCTGAATCGAGAGTATGACATCGTGATCAGAGGAACAAATTAGTATACATTTTAGTGACGAGCACCTTAATCTCTTGCACAAATTGAGAGATAGAGGGTCAAACCGCTCGAGAACGTTACCACCTTCTGTGAGAGACGAACGGCTAAGCAAGTAGCTTCATCTCTCCTGTGATTCGGAGAGTCAAACCAGGTATTCTGGGAGTGAGGACGCTGAAGGGTTTTGTCCATAGACACCTTAATGAATGGTCTCAATAATGCAATAGGGGGTTCAAACCGTTGGAGAGCGCTACCAGATGGTCTAAAGTCTACCGATTTACCGAAGGTGTTTATTTCCGCGATCATCACCGGCGTCATCATGAAAATAACTTCGTGCTCAGAGAAAGAAGTTAATATTCATTTCGGTGACGGGCACCTGAACATCATTTATGAAATAGAAGTTCAAGGGTCAATTCATTTGATGACGTACGACCTTCTTGGATTGTCCAACGTCAAAGTCACTATCTTCACATACCCTGTGTTGCCGAATATCAATCCAGACACGCCGGGATTAAATGCGCTGTACAGTATTGGCAATAAACTCAATTTATGGTTTGAATATTAAAGTAGAGCGTCCAACCGTCAGAGACCGTTACCAATTCATATACAGACAAACGATTTACCGAAGATCTTACCTTCCGGGAACGCAAGCCGCAGTATGGTGGCTATGAAATCCTGATCAGGGATAGAAATTGTTCTTCATTTCAGGGATGGGCACATTAACTTCGTGCGTGAATTAGAATATCGATAAACAAACCGTTCGAGAACTTTACCACCCTCTCTGAGAGTCGAACAGAAAGGTCAATAGCTTCACCTATCCTGTAATTCCGAGAGTCCCATTGGGTAATACCACGGTAAATCCGTTTATGAGAATTGGCAATTGACCCATTGTTTCTCGGTATTAATATTAATGTATGGAGTCAAACCGCCGGAGAACATTACCAATTCGTATAGAGTCATTCCCTTTATGAATTACTTGCCTTCCGAGATACAATCCTGATGTAGAGTGTGTCCTGCTTAATGTTACCAGAAACAAATTTGTAGACATTTTAGGGGACCGACATCACATCTCTGAGTATAAATATCAACATCGAGAGTCAAAGCGATCGAGAACGTTACCGCCATCTTTGGGATTCGTACGGCTATGTCAATAGCTTCACCGATTCTGCGATACTGACAGTCACACCAGGTATAGATATAGTGAATCCGCTAACAGTATTGCCAATAGGTACATCAATTCACGGTTAGAATAGTAAAGAATTGCGTGAAGCAGCCGATCGAGAACGCTACTACCTTCTTGAGTGTCGAACGCCTAAGTCGAATGCTTCACGTATATTGTGACCCCGAAAGATAAACCAGATGCTGCGGCAACAAATGTGTTGTGCAGCATTGGCAGTATGCATCTCAATTCGCGGTTTGAGTGTTAAAGCAGGCCGTCAAGCCGTTGTAAAAAGTTTCATATTCGTATAAGGTTAAACTTCGAACAGAATGCAATACCCATCCAATGACTGATCAGCTGTATCGAGAGTACCACGCCGTGTTCACAGGTGCTAACTAGTATACATTTTATCGACGGGGACTTAATTACTTTATAAATAAGAAGATCGGGTGTCTAACCGGTCGAAATCGATACCACCTTCTGTGATAGACGAAAGACAAAGTGAACAGCTTCACATATCCTGTTATTCGGGGAGTCAAACCAGGTTCTCTGGGAGAAAATCCACTGGAGAGTATTTGGCAATAGGCACCGTAATTCACGTTTTGTATACTAAATTAGAGAGTCAATTCATCTGAGATCGTTACCCATTGGTATAGAGTCAAACTTCTTACCCATGACCTTGCCATCCGAAAGCCTGACGCCAAGTATCGAGAGTATAATTTCGTTATCAGAGATGGAAAGTAGTTTACGTTTTAGTGACAAGGACCTATATTTCACGTGTGAATAAGAAGGTCGAGAGTTAATTCATTCCATAGCGTTAACACCTTCTTGGAGTGTCGCGTAGCTATGGCAATGCCATAACGTATCCGTTGATTCCGAGAGCAAAACCAGGTATTCCGGGAGTAAATCCGCGGAACAGTAAAGGCATAAGAATCCTTATTTCACAGTTTGAATATTAAAGCACACCGTCAAACCATTGCCGAACGTTTTATATTGGAAAAGAGTTAAACACTTTCCAGATTGCCTTTCCTTCGGAGAAGCTAACCTGCCGCTTCGAGAGTATATCTTCGTGTTCAGTGAAGCAAACCAGTAAACATTTTAGTAACGTGTTCCTTAATTTCACTATGGATTAGAAGGTCGAGGGTCTAACCGTTCACGAAAGTTGCTACCCCCTTTGGCAGTCAGACAGTTCAGTCACTAGCTTCATTTACCCCGCGATTCCGGGAGCCAAACCACGTATTCCAGATGTAAATCCGTTTAACGGTATATTTAATGGACACCATAATTCACGAACTGAAAATTAATGTAGAAATTCAAACAGTCGGAAAACATTATTAATTGGTATAAAGTCATTATTTATATCGAATACCTTGCCTTCCGAGAACCAAACCCGCTGTTGCGAGTGTCTGGCTTACTGTTCGTGCCAAAACAAATCAGTAGATATTTTGGCAGAGGGACGACGTATTTCCATGTTTCAGTAGCCCAGTCGAGATGCAAACCGTTAGAGAACGTTACCACCATACTTGAGAGTCGCACATCGAACCCAATGGCTTCACCTATCCTGTGATACCAACAGAAGAACCAGGTATTCTGGGATTAAATCGACAGTATAGTATTGGCAATGGATACCTTATCTCGATATACATATTAACGTACATAGTCTACTCGTTATAGAATGTTACTTGTTGGTATAGCGTCTAACATTTCACAGATGGCCTCAACTTCCGAGACCTAGAAACGCGGTATCGAGAGAATAACTTCGGGTCCAGAGAAACATATTAGTATACTTTTAAGTGACGGGCACTTTAATTTCATTAATGAATTAGAAGGTCGCGGGGCAAACTCTTCCAGAACGTTACCACCTTCTTTGAGGGACGCACAGATTCGCGAATAGCTTCACCTATCCTGCGATTCCCAGAGACAGAACAGATATACCGCGACTTATCCTGCGGTACATTATTGGACATGGACACGCTGTTTCACTGGATAAATATTAAAGATCAGATATAAACCATTGTAGATCGCTACTTACTACTATACAGTCAAACATTTTGCCGGAGGCCATACCTTCCGCGAAACTATCCCGCTGTATCGAAAGTATAACTTAGTGTTCAATATGCTAAATTAGCATATATTTTAGTCAAGCATGGGATTCCGGGAGTAAGTCCGCTGTATAGTATTAGCAATAAACACCTTCATTCACGGTTTGAATATCAAAATTGAACGTCAAACCGTTTGAGAAAGTTACCACCCTCTTTGAGAGTCAGACGGATAAGTCCATAGCTTCACATATACAGTGAATCGGACAGATGAACCTGGTGCTCCTATGGTAAATTCGCTAAACAGTATTGCCAGTAGATACCTTAATTCATGGAGCGGATATTGAAATAGAGCATCACACACTTTGTGAACGTTTGCAATTGATATAAAGTCAATCGTTTTACAGAAGGCCGTACCTTCCGCGATCCTCACCCGCTGTAACGAGAGTATAATTTCGTGATCAGTTTATACAAATTAATATACCTTTTAGTGACGGGCATCTTAATCTTATGTACGAATGAGAAGTTCTATTGTCAAACCATTCGAGAACCTTACCACCTTGTCTGCGTGTCGAACGGCTTCACCTATCCTGTGATTCCAAGAGTCCAATGAGGTATTCCGGGAGTTATTCCGCTGAATAGTATTGGCAATAGACACATGAATTCTCCGCATGAGCTTTAAAATAGGAAGTTAATTCGCCGGAGATCGATACGTATTGGTATAGAGTCAAACGCTTTACAGGAAGCCTTACCTTCGATGCAGCTATCCGACCATACCGAGTGTATAACCCCGTGTTCAGAGAAACACGTTTGTATACATTTTCGAGATGGGCATCACATATTCATGAATCAATTACAAAATCGGTTGCAAAACCAATCGAGAATGTGCCCACTGTCGTCATGAGTCGCACCGTCAAGTCAACAGCTTGACCCATCCTGCCATGCCCAGAGTCATATAAATTACTACACATTTTTGTGTCGAGCGCCTTAATTTCATCCATCAATTAAGAGATCGAGCGTCAAACCGATGCAGAAGGTTGCCACCTACTGAGAAAGACGAACGGCTAAGTCAATATTTTCACGTATCCTCCGATTTCGAGAACCAGATATACAGGTAGCAGATCCGCCGTGCAATATTGGCAATAAATACATTAATTCGCGGAATGAATATTAAAGTAGATCGTCACACCGTGTGAGAGCGATACTAATTGCTATAGAGCCAAATTTTAACCGAAGGCCTTACCTTCCGAGAACCCATCCCGCTGTAACGATTGGCTTGCTTAGTCTTCACCGGAACAAATTAGTTGACATTTGCCAGAGGGGCAACCTATTTTCAAGTATGAATAGGACGATCGATGGACAAGCCGAGCGAGAACATTACCTCCTTCCTCGAGTGTCCCACCGCTTCATTAATAGATACACCTATCCTGTGATTCCGAGGCTCTGACCAATTATTCCGGGAGGAAGTCCACAGAGCAGTATTAACAATGAACACGTTAATGTGGAGTGTGCGAATATTAATGTGGACTGTCAAATCTTTGTCGAATATTACCTATTGGTATAGCATCAAACTTTATGCCGAAGAACATACCCCCCGACATCCTAAGCTGCTCTATTGATAGTCTAAATTTGTGTTCAGGGAAACAACCTATTATTCCTTTTAGTGACGGGCACATTCATTTCATGTATGAATAGGTAGATGGATAGGCATACTGTTCCAGAACGAAACTACTTTATGTGAGATTCGTAAAGTTAAGTCATTATCATCACCTATCCTGTGATTCCGAGATTCGAACTGGGTATTCCGGGTGAGAATCCGCTGTTCAGTATAGGCAATGGATACATTAATTAATGTCACGAATATTGCAGTTGGGAGTCACACCGTTGGGGAACATTACGAATTGGTATAAAGTACCGCTTTTTGCAGAATACATTACCTTCCATGAACATATCGCGCAGTAGCGAGTGTCATGCATAGTGCTCACGCAAACAAATTTGTAGACATTTTAGCAGACGGACATCTTATTTTCATATATCGATAGAAAAATCGAATGTCAAACCGTTCGAGAGCGGTCCCGACTTCTTTGCGAGTGGAACGGCTAAGTGAATAGCTTTATATATCCTCCTGTTCCGATAGGCAAACCAGGTATGCTGCGACTCAATCCGCAGTACACCATTTGTAATGGGTGCCTTAATTCACGGTTTGAATATTATAGAAGAGCGTGAATCCGTTATGTAAGATTACCAATTGGTATAAAGTGAAACCTTTTACCGAAGACCTTACCCTCCGAAGAGCTAACACGCTGTATCGAGAGTATAACATCACTTTCATGGAAGGAAATTAGTCTCCATTTCGAAGACGGGCACCTTAGCAGCATGTATGAATTAGAATGTCGAGGGTCAAATCAGTCGAGAACGTTGCCACCTTCTTTGAGAGTCGAACGGCTGAGTGAATAGCTTCACTTACAGTTGTGATTCCGAGAGTCAAGCCTGGCATTCCAGGAGTAAATCCCCTGACAGTATTGGCAATAGACACCTTAATTTACGGTATTAATGATAAAGTAGAGCCTCAAACCGTCGCCGAACTTTACCAATTCGTACAAAGTCATTCCTATTACCTAACCCAAACCTAACCCATACCTTTCCGTCCGAGAACCTATCACACTGTTGCGAGTGTCACGCTTATTGATCACGGAAACAAATGATTAGGCATTTTAGCGGACGGCCACCACATTTTTGTGTATAAACATCAATATCGTTAGTCAAAGCGTTCGATAATGTTGCCACCTTCCCTTATCGTCGAACAGCTGATTTAATAGCTTCACAAATGATGAGATTCCGAACGTCAAACCAGCTATACCTGGAGTAAATCCGCCGTACAGTATTGGTCTAAGGCAACTTATAACGCGGTATTGATATTAATATACATAGTCAAACCGTTGTCGAATGTTATCTGTTGATATAGTCAAGGTGCCCGTCATTGAAATTGAGACTAATTTCTTTCCCTGAACACGAAGTTATACCCTATGCATCAGATTAGTTCTTCGGTGGGGGGGGGGGGGGGGTAATATCTTCGGTGAAGCGATTGTTTTCATAGCAATTGGTAATGTTCTCAAACGGTGTTACGCTCCATTTTAAAATTCCATCCGGGAATTAAGGTATCTATTGGCAATACGGGTCAGCGGATTAACTCGCGTAATACCTGGTTGGACTTTCGGAATTACAGGATATGTGAAGCTATTGACATCGCTGTTCGAATCTCGACGAAGGTGGAAAAGTTCTCGGACGGTTTGAATATCGACTTTGCCATTCAAACATGGAATTAAGGTTCTCGTCACTAAAGTGTATTATAATATGATTCTCTGAACACGAATCTATGCTCTCGATGCAGCGTGTTAGGTTCTCGGAGGGTAGGGTCTTCGGTGAAACTTTTGACATTATACCAATTGGAAACGTTCCACAAGGGTTAGACTCTGTACATCAATATTCAAACCGTAAATTACGGTGTTCATTACCAATAGTGTGCAGCTTATTGTGTCCCGTAATACCTGATTTGGTTATCGGAATAACAGGATACGTGAAGCTACTGACATAGCTGTACGACTTTCGAAGAACCTGGTAACGTTATCGAATGGTTTGACACTCGATCTTCTAATTCATAAATGAAAAAGATGTTGTCCGCCTGCTAAAATGTCTCCTAATTTGCTTCCGTGAGCACTAAGCATGACATTCGCTACAGCGGTTTCGGTTCTAAGAAGGAATGGTGCCTGGTAATGGAATATGAAGTAATATTAATTGGTAACGGTCTCCAGCGGTTTGACGCTCTACATTAGTATTCATATAGTGAGTTGAGGTGATTATTGCCAATACTGATTGGCGAGTTTACTCCTGGAATACCTTATTTGCCTATCGGAACCACAGGACAGCAGCAGCTATTGACTTAGCTGTGCGACATTCGAAGTATGTAATAACGATGTCGAAAGGTTTGACCCTCGTTCTACGATTTCATTCATGAAATTAATGTGCTCGTCAATAAAATGTACCCTAATTCACCATCCGATCACGATGTTAGTCTCTGGATGAAACGGGTGACGAGCGAGGATGGTAATATCTACGGTAGAACGATTGACTTCGTAGCAATTGGTAAGGATCTCAAACGGTTTGACGCCAAATTTCAATATTCGAAACGTGATATAAGATGTCTATTGCCAAAACCCTTGAACGGATTTATTCCCGGAATACCTGGTATGTCTCTCGGGAAAACAGATTCGGTGTAGATATTGACGTATCCGTTCGTCTCTCGCAGAAAGTGACAACGTTTTCGAAGAGATTGACTCTCGATTTCCTCATTCATCCATGAGATTAAAGTGCTCATCACTAAAATGAGTACAAATTTTCTTGTATAAACACGTAGTTATATCCTCGATGCCGCGGGTTTGGTTCGCGGAAAGTAAGGTACCCGGTAAGACGTTTGTCTTCATACCAATTAGTAAAGTTCTCCTTCGCTTTGAGGCCCTACTTTAATATTCATACCGCGAATTAAGGTGTCTTTTGCCAATACTAATCAGTGGATTTTCTCCAGCAGTACACGGTTTATCTCCCGAAATCACAGGAAAGATAACGCTATTGCCTTAGGCATGCGACTGTCAATAGAGGTGGTAACGTTCTCGGACGATTTGACCCTCCATTTTCCTAATGATACAGATAATCATAGTGTCCGTCTCCAAAAGAGTCCACTAATTTATTTCCTTGATCACTAAAAAAGACACTTGCTGCAGCGAGTTATGTTATCGGAAGGTAAGGTATCCGGTACAATGTTTGACCGTATACCAGTACGTAGCGATCTACTATGGTTCGAATCTCTATGTTACTATTTATACCGAAAACTATGGTGTCTATTACCGACACTGCTCGGCGTATTTACTCCTGGAATATCTGATTTGACTCTCGGAATCGCAAGATAGGTGAAGCTATTGACTTAGCCGTTCGAATCACGAATGGGGTGGTACCGTTCTCGATCGGTTTGACCCTCGATCTTCTAATTCATACATGAATCTAAGGTGCCCGACACTGAAATGAATACTTATTTCTTTCTCTGAACACGAAGTTATAGTCCCGATACGGCGGGTCAGTTTCTTCGAAGAGTATGGCCTTTGGTAAAGCGTTTAACTTTATAGCAATACGTAACGTTCACAAATGGTTTGACGCTCTATTTTAATATGCAGACTGTGAATTAAGGTGTCTATTTACCATACGGTTCAGCGGATTTACTTCCGGAATACCTTCTTTGCCTCCCCGAATCACAGGGGAGGTGTAGCTATTGACTTCTCCGTTCGTCTCTCTAAGAAGGTGGTAAAGTACCCGAACGGTTTGGCACTCGAACTTCTAAATCATACATGAAATTACTATTCGCGACACCAGGATGTATACTAATCTGTTTCACTCAACGCGAAGTTATTTTTTCGGTGCAACGGATGAGGTTCTAGGTCGGTAAGGCCATCTCTGAAACGTTTGACTCTATACAAATTGGTATCGTTCTACAACGGGTTGACTCTGTACATTAATATTCTAGCCGCAAATTGTGGTGTCTGTTGCCGATCCTGCTCTACGGATTTACTCCGGTTGTACCTGGTATGAATATTGGAATCACAGTGTTTGTGAAGATATTTACATAGGCGGTCGAATATCAAAGGAGGTGCTTATGCTATCGAAAGTTGTGACACTCGATATTCTAATTCATTATGAAATTAAGATTCCCATCACCAATATTATTACTAATTGGATCCTGAGATCACGAAGATATACTTTCGACAGTGTGGGATAGCTTCACCGAAGCTAACGCTTTCTGTAAGAAATTTAACACTATAGCAATGGGTTACATTCAACAGCGGTTTGACTCTCTGCTTTAATATTCGTACCGCGAATTAAGGTGTCTACTGCAAATACAGTTCAGGGGATTATCTCCACGAATACTCGATATGACGTTCGGAATCGTAGGATAGGTGAAGCTACTGTCTTAGCCGTTCTTATCGCACAGAAGGTGGTAACGTTGTCACGCGGTTTGACACTCGATCTTCCTATTCATACACGCAATTAAGGTGTTCGTCCCGCAAATGTGGGTCAATGCGGTCCTCTGAACACGCAGCTGGACGCTCTATATAGCGGGCTACGTTGTTGGAAGTTAAGGTCTTCTGTAATGAGTATGACTATGTACCAATTGGTAACATTCTCAAACGGCTTGACGGTCAACTTTATCATTGAAACTGTGAACTAATGAGTCCATTCTCAAGAGGGCTGCGCGGGTGTTCTCCTGATATACATGGTTTGACTCTCGGAATGCCAGGATATGTGAAGCGATTGACTTAGCCGCTCGTCTCCTACATATGTTGGTAACGTTCTTGAACTGTTTCGCTCTCGATCTTCTAATTCATGCATGAAATTATGGTACCCGTCAATAAAATGTGTACCAGTTGGCACCTCAGAACACGCTGTTTTTCTCTCGATAGTGCGGGTTAGCTTCTCGGAAGGTAAGGCCTTCTGTCAGAAGTTAACTCTATACGTATGTGTAGCGTTCTGCAGCGGTTCGACTCTGTACTTTAATATTCATACCGCGAATTAGTGTGTCCATTGACACTACTGTATAGCCCATTCACTCTCGGTGTACCTGGATTGGCTCTCGAAATCACAAGATTGATTAAGAAATTGACTTAGCCGTTTGTACCTTTCACACGGTGTTAACGTTCTCGAATACTTTGACCGCCGATATTCTTCTGCGCAAAGAATTTAGGGTGCCCGTAACCAGAATGTGTAGTAATTTCTTCCTCTTATCACGAAGTTACACTCTCGGTACTGCAGCTTATCTTTTCCGAAGGTTGGGCTATCGATAAAATGTTTAACTTTATACCAATTGATAACGTTCTACAACGGTCTGACGGTCTCCTGTAATATTCGAACCGTGAATTAAGGCTGCTATTGCACATACTGTCCAGCGCATTTACTCCAGTTATTCTTGCTATGTCGTCCGGAATCACAGGATGTGCGCTGCTATTGACTTAGCCGTTCGAATCTCATTGTAGGTTGTAACGGTCACGAACAGTTTGACACTCGATCCACTTATCCATATATGAAATTAATATTCTCGTCCCGAAATATTTTACCCTTGATCTTCTTATTCATACAGGAACTTAAGGTGCTCGTCACTAAAATATATACTAACTCCTCCCTCCGAATACCGTGTTATACTCTCGAAAGGGCGGGTTAGATTTTCCGAGAGTAACACATCCTATTAGACGTTTGAACCTACAGCTATAGGCAATGTTCTACAACGGCTTGACGACCTGATTTAATATTCGAACCCTGAATTGTAGTGTTTATTGCCAATTCTGTACAGCGCATTTACTGCAGGAATGCCAGGCTTGACTCTCGGATTCACAAGTATAGTTACAGATATTGACTCAGCCGTTCGACTCTCGTAGATGCTGGTAACTTCTCAAACGGTTTGACACACGATCTTCTGACTCATACATGTAATTAAGGTACTCACCACTAAATTGTATACTTGTTCTTACCTCTAAGCGCGGCGATATACTCTCGATACAGGTGGTCAGGTTTTCCGAGGGGAAGGCATTCTGCAAGGAGGTTAACCCTATACGAATACGAAATGTTCTACCACGGATTGGCGGCACGCTTCATTATTGAAACCGTGAATTGTGGTGTGTATTGCCAATACTGTACCGCGATTTTAATGCCACAATACCAGGATTGACTCTCGGAAACGCAGGATGGGTGGAGCTGTTGCCTCAGCCGTACGACTCTCGTAGGACGTGGTAAAGTTCTCGAGCGGTTCGGTGATCGACCTTCAAAATCATACATGATATCGAGGTGCCCATCACTAAAATATCAACTGATTTGTTTCTCAGAAGACGAAGCAATACCTACTATACAGCTGTCAATATTCCCGGAATGTAAGGTATAGGTTAAGAAGAATGACATTATACCAATTCGTAATGCTCTCCGACGGTTTGACTCTCAACCTCAACATTTATGCCGTTAAAATACGGTATCTATTGCCAATATTGTTCAGCGCACTTGCGACTAGAATAAGTTGTCTGATTCTCGCAATCACAGGATAGGAGAAGCTATCGACTTATATCTGGGACTTTCAAGGAAGGTGGAACAGTTCTCCAACGGTTTGAGTCTCAATTTTGCTATTCATACGTGAAACAATCCTATGCGTTTGCTAAAAAGTCTACTAATTGGTTTCCGTGATCACTACGCGTGATACTCGATACAGCGGGTTAGGTTCTAGGAAGGTAAGGTATTCGGTAAATAGTATGGCATTATAAAAATTGGTTATATTCTCCAAAGTGATCACTCTCTAATTTATTATTCAAATTGTGAACTAAGGTGTCTATTGCCAATACTTTTCAGCGGAATTTGTTCTGGAAATCCTGGCATGACTCTCGGAACCAAGACTATAGGTGAAGCTATTGACTTAGCCACTCCACACCCAAAGATGCTGGGAATGTTCTCGAAGGGTGTCCTTGCCGATTATTTTATTCATTCATGAAAATAAGGTGTCCGCCTGCTAAAATGTCTACTAACTTGTTTCCGTGTGCACTCAGCATGACACTCGCTACAACGGTTTATGTCCTTGGAATGCAAGGTATCCGGTAAAGAGTTTGACTATATACAAATTTGTAGTGCTCTAGAACGGTTAGACTCACTACTTTAATATGCATACCGTGAATTGAGGTTTATATAGGCAATACTGATCCGCGGATATACTCCTGGAATGCTTGACTCTCGGAACCACGTCGATAGGTGAAACTGCTGACGCAGCCGTTCGGCTCTCGATGAAGCTGGTAACGAGCCCGAACGCTTCGACACTCGATCATCTAATTCGTAGACGAAACTAATGAGCCCGTCACTAAAATGTATACTAATTTGATTCGATGAACATAATGATATACCGATGATACTGGGGGCTATATTCTTCGAAGGCATGGTATTCGTTATAGAGTTATACTTTATACCAGTTGGTAGCATTCTTAAACGGTGTGACGCTCAACTTTAATATTCGTACTGAGAATTGAGGTGTCAATTGCCAATTATATTCAGGGGATTTACACTTGGAATTCCAGGATTGACTCTCGGAATCACAAATACAGTTGATGTTATTGACTCAGCCGTTCAACTCTCATAGAAGGTGGCAATGGTCTCGTACGATTTGACACTCGTTCTTCAAATTCGTACATGAGGATAAGATGCCCGTTACTGTAAAGAATACAAATTTTTTTCTGTGAATACGATCTTATACTGTCGTTGAAGCCGGTAATATTCGAGGAAGGTAAGACCTTCGGTAAAACGTTTGACTTTACAACAATTGGTAATGCTCTCAAGCGGTGTGACGCTCTACTGTATCATTCAAACCGCGAATTAAGGTGGCTATTGCCAAAAGTCTACAGCAGACTTTCTCCCAGAATACCTAGTTTGACTCTCTGATCCACATGGAACGTGAAGCTTTGACTTATGCGTTCGTCTCTCACCGATGGTTATAACGTTCTCGAACGGTTTGCCCCTAGATCTGTTTATTCATGAACGAAATTAAGGTGCACGACACTAAAATGTATACTAGTTTCGTCCTCTGAATACGGTGTTATACTCTCGATACAGCGGAAAAGTTTTTCGGAGGTTAAAGCATTCTGCAAGATGTGTGACCCTACCCAAATAGGTAATGTTCTACAACAGCTTGAATCTCTACTTTAACATTCATACCGTGAATTAAGGTATCTATTGCCAGTACAGTTCAGTGAACTTACTTCCGGAGTTCCTCATTCGATGCTCCGAATTAGTGGATACATAAAGCTATTGACTTCTGCGAGAGACGAACCGCGAAGTCAATAGCTTAACACGATCCTGTGGTTCCGGGAGCCAAACCAGGTATTCCGGGTGTAAATCCACTGGACCGTATTGGAATTTTACACCTTAATTCTCGGTTTGAATATTAGAGTATAGCGTCAAACCGCTTGGGATCGTTACCAGCCTTCCTGAAAGACGCACGGTTAAGCCAATTGCTACACGTATCCTGTGATTCCAAGTGTAAAAGAAGGTATACCGGCATTAATTACTCTGAAATGTATTGATATTTTGTACCTCCAATGGCGTACGGAATTTCAATGTAGAGAGTCAAATCGACGGGGAACACTACCAATTGGTGTAAAGACATTCTTTTTACCCAATACCTTTCTGAGCGAGACCCCCCCCCCCTCCCCGCAGGGGCCGCGGTGGGCCTTTTGGTCCCATTGCAGTGTGGGTGTGACGAACCCGCGGTGTCTGAGTCGGCCGAGCACCCCATTCAGGAAGTAAGGTGATCTTGCGCGGGTATGACCAGTACGGCCCTGCATATACAGGTACCTCAGGAACCGGTTCGAGCCCTGGGGTGGGCGGGCTTCGGTCCGTCGCCCCGCCGGTCGCTTGGGTTGACCTCGAGGGGGCAGTGGTAAGCCCATTTCGCGGGTCAGGGGGCCCCGCCATCAGACGGATAGACCCTCTACGGGTGAGATGCGTGAGATCGGCTAGGGCACTGGCCTGCAAAGTCAGTAGGGATTTAGAAAGGACCCGGCCAGACCAAGATTTGCGCATAGGGCTTGCAGTCTACCAGCTAATTGGTAGGTGCGTCGTAAGGTGGGCCACGCTCTGCGCTGATTGGGCGTATACCAATCGCGCGTCCATAGAGGCCATGTCGATAAGCCCTAGTGGCAGGAACGGCACTTAAAATTCCCGACACATATTGACCGTGAACCCAATCCGCTATAGCGATGGTCTCGCTCCTTTTTCTCGTGATCACATCAGTACACAATTTAGCAGACGGGCACATTATTTTCATGTATACATAAGGAAATTGCGAGTCAATCCTTGTGTGAACGATATCACCGTCATTGAGAGTTGCACATCAAAGTCAATAGCAACAGGTATCCTGTGATACCGAGAGTCAAACCACGTATTCCAGTAATAAATCCGCTGAATAGTATTGGCATCAGACCTCTATTCACGGCATGAATATTAATGCAGAGGGTCAAACCGATGGAGGATATGCCAATGCGCATAAAGTCATTCCTTTTACCCAATACCATACCTTTCGTGAACCAAACCCGATATAAGGAGTGTCTTGCGTAATGTGCACGAAAACAAATTAGTAGTCCTATTATCTCACGATCACCACATGTTTGTGTATACGTATCATGATCAAGAGTCAAAGCGTTCGAGAACGTTACCACCTTTCTTGAGAGTCGCACAGCTAAGTTTATAGCTTCATCTATCCTGTGACTCCGAGAGTCAAACCTGGAAGTCCAGGAATATATCCGCTGAGGAGTATTGGCATTTGGTTCCTTATTTCACGGTTTGAATATTGAAGTGCAGAGTCGTACTATGTATAACGAAAACAATTTGTATAAAGATAAACTATTTGCAGACGGCCCAATCTTCCGAGAAGCCTAACCATCAGAATCGAGAGAATAACACCGTGTTCAGAGAAACAAATTAGTATACATTTTTGTGTCGGGCACCTTAATTTCAAGTATGAAATATAAAGGTGAAGGGTCAAACCGTTCGATGATGTTTTCACCACTTTTGAGGATCGATCGGCTTAGTCTATACCGACACCAATGCTGTGATATCGAAAGTCAAACCAGGTATGCCGGGTGTAAATCGGCAGCACAGTTTTGACCCTAGACACGTTAATTCACCGATTGAATATTAAAGTCGAGAATCAAACCGACTGCGAACAATACTAATAAGTATGAAGGCATTATTTTACCGAATACCTTACATTTCGAGAACCTAGCCCGCTGTATCGAGAGAATGACTTCGTGCTCGCAGAAGTAGATTAGTATACCTTTTAGTGACGGGCATTTTAATTTGCTGTATGAATTAGAAGATCAAGGGTACAACCGTCCGAGAACGTTACCACACTCTTTGAGATTCGAACGGCTGTGTCTATACCGTCAACTCTCCTGTGATTTCGAGAATTAAACCAGGCATTCCGATAGTCAATACGCTTTTCACAATTGGCATTCGACACCGTAGTTCACGGTTTGATAATATAATAGAGCGTCACAACATTTGAGAACGTTACCTATTCATCTAAAGCCAAACCGTTTACCGAAAACTTTACCGTCCTGGAAAGTCATCCCAACTGTATCGAGAGTATAATATCGTGCTCAGAGATTCAAATTAGTATATGTTTTAGTGACGGGCACGTTAATTTCATATATGAATATGAAAATGCAGTGTCATCCCGTTGGAGACCGTATCCGTCCTTTTTATATGTGCCACGAATCAGTCAGATGCTTCACCTATCCTGATTCTCCGATAGTCAAGCCAGGTATTCCGGGAGTCAATCCGCTGTACACTATAGACGGTGGGCTCTCCAATTCACGGTTTGAATATTAATGTACGTAGACCAAGCTTTGCAGATTGTTACATATTGGTTTATCGTGAAAAGGTTTACAGAAGGACTTGCCTACCGGGACTGTATCTCGCTGTATCGACAGCACAACTTCTTGTATAGAGAAGAAAATTAGTCTACAATTCAATGACGGGCTCCTTTATTTCATGTACCAATTAAAGTATCGAGGGTCAAACCGATTGGGCACGGTACCTCATTTTTTGAGAGACGAACGGCAAAGTCAATAGCAACACTTATCCTACGATTCCGAGAGACGAACCAGGTATTTCGTGAGTAAATGCGCTGAACTGTCTTGGCATTAGTCGCCTTACTTCTCGATATGCATATGAAAGAAGTGCGTCAATCCGTCTGTGATCGTTACCAATTGGTATGAAGTCAAACGATTTACTGAAAACCTTACGGTCCGAATGCCTCTCGCGCCGTATCGGGAGTATAACATGGTATTCAGAGGAAGGAATTAGTACACATCTCAGTGACGGGCACATTAAATTCACGAATGAATGAAATGGTCGCGAGGCAAACATTTCCAGAAACTTACCGCCTTCTCTGAGATTCGCACATCCTTGTCAATAGCATAACGTACCCTGTGATTCCGAGATTCAAACCAGGTATCCCGGGAGTAAATCTGCTAAGCCATATTGGAAATGGACACCATAATTCACGGTTTCAATGTTAATGTAGATCGTCAAGCGGTTTGAGAGCGTTACCAATTGGTATAATGTCAAACGTTTTACGCACGGCCGTACCTGCCGACAATCTTACCTGCTGCAACGAGAGTAAAACTTCGTGTTCAGAGGAAGAAATTATTCATTTCAGTGACAGGCACCTTAGCTTAGTGTATGATTTAGACGATCGATGGTCAAGACTTTTGGGAACGTTACCACTATCTATGTCTGTCGAATAGCAACGTCAGTAGCTTCACGCATCCTGTGATTCCGAGAGACAAACCAGGTAATCCGGACGAAATTCCGATGACCAGTTTTAGCAACATACGTCTTAATTCACTGCATTAACAGTAAAGTAGTGCGTCAAACCGTTTGAAAGCGATACCAATTGGTACAAAGTCAATTGTTTTACCTCAGGCCTTATCTTCCGCGAACCTCTCCGGCTTTGTCCAGAGTATAAGTTCGTGGTCACAGAAAGAAATTAGAATTCAGTTCAGTGACGATCACCTTGCCTTCATATATGAATTGGAGGATCGAGGGAGAAACAGTACAAGAACGTTACCGCAATATTTGAGAATCGAATGGCTAAGCCAACAGCTTCACCAATCCTGTCATTCCGAGGGTCAAACAAGGTAATCTGGGAGAAAGTCGGCTGCACAGTATGGCATTAGATACACTATTACGCAGTTTGAATAATAAAGCAGTGAGACAAACCGTGGAAGAACGTTGGGTACAGTTATAGAGTCAGATTTTTAAAGACGGTCCTAGCTTACGAGAAGCTATCGCGCTTTATCGAGGGTACGTGTTCATGTGCAGAGATAATAATTATGATATTTTTTAGTGCCGAGCATCTTAATTTCATGTATGAAATAGAAGATCGAGGGTCAAACTTTAGAAAACAATACCACCTTCTGTGGGAGTGGAATAGCTAATTTCATAGCTTCACATACTTTGCATTACCGAGTACCACTGAACAGTTTTGCAATAGACACATTAATACAATGTATGAATAATAAAGTAAGGACTCAAACCGTCGGGGAAAATTACTCATTCGTATAAAGACATTCTTCTTTCCGAAAACCTTACCTTAATAGAATCTAACACGCTGCTGCCAGTGTCTTACTTATTGTTCACGGAAACAAATTAGTAGGCATTATAGCAGAGGCATACCTTATTTTCATGTATGAACAAAATTGTCGAGGGCCAAACCGTTCTAGAACGATCCCACCTTCATGAGGGCTGAACGGCTAAGTAAACGGCTTCACCTGGCATGTGATTTAGAGTGCCAAACTTGGTATTCCGAGAGAGTGTCCGCGGAAGAGATTTAACAATAGACACCTCAATTTGCGGTTTGAATCTCGTAGTATAGCGTCACACCGCTTGAGAGCGTTATCTTCATGTATGAGTAAGAAGATCGATGGTCAATCCGATCGAGAACGATACCACTCCCTTTGTGAGTCGAACGGATAACTCAATAGCTGCACCTACCCTGTGATTCTGAGAAACAATCCAGGTAATCCGAGAGTAAATCCGCTGAAGATGGCAGCAATATGTACCTTAATTTTCACCGTGAATAATAAAATAGAGCGTCACACCGCGTGAGGACGTAATTAAATGGCACGTGGACAAACGTTTCGCCGAATATCATACCGTCCGACGAGCTAACCCGTCGTACCGAGAGTTTAACATCGTGCGAAGTGGAACAAATTAGAATACGTTGTAATGATGAGCACCATAAGTTCATATATGAATTAGAATGTCGATGGTCAAACTGTTCGAGCACGAGAACGGTACCAATTTGTATCGAGTCAAACCTTTAACCAAGGCCTTACGTACCGTGGATCTAACCCGCCCTATCGAGAGTATACCAGGTTGCTTAGAAGACCAAATGAATATACATTTAAGAGCCGTGCACCCTAATTCCATGATTCAAGTAGAAGATCGAGGGTCAAACATTTCCAGAACGTTACCACCTTCATTGAGGATCGAACGGTTAAGTCAATAGCATCACCCATCCCGCGATTCCGATAGTCACACCAGGTGTATCACGAGTAAATCCACTGTACAGCAATGACAATGGATACCTTAATTCGCAGTTTGTATATTAGACTATGGCGTCAAATCGTTTGTGAACGTTACCCATTGCTATAACGTCATACTCCTTACCGGATACCTTTCCGTCCGAGAACCTAACCCTCCGTATCAAGAGTCTAAATACGTGTATGGTGAAGGAGATTTGTGTTCATGTTAGTGGCGGGCAATCTAATTCCATGCATGAAATAGAAGAGCGATAGTCAAACGGATTCAGAACGGTACCCCCATATTTGAGTGTCGAACGGTTAAGTAAACAGCTTCACCTGTCCTGTATTTCCGAGTGTCAAACCAGGTATTCCGGGTGTAAATGCGCAGAACAGCATTCCCAACAGACACCCTAATTCACGGCGCGAGTATCAAAATACAGTGTCTATTCGTTGTAGAACGTTCCTTTTCCGTAGAGATTCAAATTTTTACCGATGCCATATCTACCGTGAAGCAATGTATCGGGAGTATATCAACGTGATCAGAGATACAAATTAGTATACATTTTAGTGACGGACCCATAATTTCATGTATGAGTTAGAAGATCTAGTGTCTAACCGTTCAATGTAACGTGTCAATAGATTCAGCTACACTGTGATTCCGTAGAGTCAAACCTGGTACTCCAGGAGGAAATCCGCTGAATGGTAACGACAATAGACGCCTTAACTTATGGTGTGAATATTAAAGTGGAACTTGAAACCGTTTGAGAACGTTAACAGTTTGCATAACGGCATACTATGTACCTGATGCCTTACGTTCAGAGAACATAATCCGCTGTATCGAGGGTATAACTTGGATTTAGAGAAAGAGATTAGTAATCATTTCAGTGGCGGGGACCTTCATTTCATTATGAATAAGAGGATCGAACGTCAAACCATTCGAGAAAGTTGCCGCCTTGTTTGAGGTTCTAACGGCTATCTCAATATCTTCACCGATCCAGGGATTCGGATAGTCGATCCAGGTATTCCTGGGGTAAATCCGCTGAATAGTACTGCCAATAGACACTTTAATACGAGGATTGAAGTAAAGCGTCAAACCGTTTGAGACCAACCGTCAAGCCTATACTGTTCAGCGCATTTAATCCTGTAATATCTGAGTTGCCTCTCGTAATCAATGGACAGGTGTAGCTATTGACTTAGAAGTGTGGCATTCGAGGAAGGTGATAACGTTCTCAAACGGTTTGACGCTCGATCTTCTAATTCATACATGTAAGTAAGGTCCACCACATTAAGATGTGTAATGCTTTGTCTCTCTGATGGCGTAGATATACACTCGATGCAGCGGGTCAAATTCTCGTAAGCTAATTCCTTCGGTAGAATGTTTGAATCTATACAAATTGGGAGCGTTGCCAGCAGTGTGATACAGTTCTTTATTATTTATTCCGGGAAGTAATGCTTTCAATGCCCATACTGTACCCCGGATTTACTACCAGAGTACCTGGTTTGACTCTCGTAACCACAGAATACGTGAAGCATTTGACATAACCGTTCGACACCCAAAGAAGGCGGTAACTTTCTCGAACGGATTGTCCCTTGTTTTAGAAACTCATACATGGAACCATGGTGCCCATCATAAAAATGTATACATATGTGCCTCCCTCGACACGAAGTTATACTCTCGATGCGGCGGGATAGCATCTCGGAAGAGAAAGCATTCGCTAACAGGTTTGACGCTATGCGAGTAGGTAACGTTCTTCAACGGTTTGACGATCTGCTTTAGCACTCATACCGAGAATTAAGGTGTCGGTTGAAAATACACTTCTGCAAATTTACTGACCCAATACGTGGTATAACCATCGGAATCACAGGTTAGGTGTAGCTATTGACTTCACCGATAGACTCACATAGATGGTGGTAACGATTTCTTAGCGTTTGGCTCTCGATCGTCTAATTGATATATCAAAGTAAGGTATGCCTCTGCTATAATGTCTACTAATTCGATCCTGTAAACCCAAAACAAGTCAATCCCTTCGGAGGCTAGCGTTCTCGGAATGTAAGGTATAGGTTAAAAAGAATGACTTTCTACCAATTGATAATGTTCTCCAACTGTTTGACTCTCAACCTTAATATTTATGCCGTGAATTACGGTATCTATTGCCAATATTGTTTAGCGTATTCATGCCTTAAATATGTGGTATGACTCTCGCAATCAATAGGAAAAGCAATTGTCTCAAATGTGGGGGTTCCAAAGACGGTGGAGTCGTTCTCCAACGGTTTGACTATCGACTTTGCTATTCATACCGGAATCAAAGCTGTTCGCCTGCTAAAAATCTACTGATTGGTTTCACTGGCACTATGTACGATACCCGATACAGCTGGTTAGGTTCTAGGAAGGAAAGGTATTCGGCAAAATGTATGACTTCATAAAAATTGCTTATGTTTTCCAAGGAATTGTCGCACTACTTTAGTATTCATACCGAGAATGAAGTTGTCAATTGCCAATACTGAACAGCGGATTCACTCCCGGATTACCTGGTTTGCCTCTCTGATTCACAGGACAGGCGAAGCAATTGAACTAACCGATCGCCCCTCAAAGAAGGTGGTAACGTTCTCGGAAGGCTTGACGCACAACCTTCTAATCAATACATAAAGCAATGGCGCCATTCACTGAAATGAACAGCAATTTCGTTCTCTGAACACGACGTTATACTCTCGAAACGGCAGGTGCCTTCTCCAAAGGAAAGTCTATCCGTAAAAGGATTGACTCTATACCAATAGGTAATATTCTACAACTGTTAGGTGGTCTGCTTTAGTATTGAAATCGTTAATTATGGAGACTATCGCCAATACTCTTAAGCGGACGTAATCCCGGAATACGTGGTTTGATTCCCCTATTCACAGATTATGTGATGCTACTGACTTAGCTGTTCGTTTCTCACGGAAGGTCGTAACGTTCTCGAGCGGTTTGAACCTCGATGTTCTAATTCATACATGATATTAAGTTGCCTGTGACCAAAATGTAAACTTATGTGTTTGTTCGAACACAGGGTCATACTCTCGGTACAGCGGGTTTGTTTCGCGGTAGGTGAGGCTTTCTGTATTAAGTTTGACACTACACCTGTTGGTGAAGTTATACAAAGGTTTGTCGCTCTACCTTAATATTCACACCGTGAATTAAGGTGTCCGATGCCAGATGATTACACCGTTTTGGCGCCGGGAATACCTTGTTTGACCTTCGGAATAACAGGATAATTGTAGCAATTGATATAGAAGTTCGGCTCTCGAAGAAGGTGGTAACGTGGTACATCGATTTGTCCGTCGCCCTTCTAATTCGTGCATGAAATTAAGGTCTGCGCCACTGAAGTTCCTACTAATTTGTTTCCTTACACACGCAATTATTATCTCGATACAGCGCGTTAGGTCCTCGGAAGGTATGGTATTCGGTAGAAAGAATGACTTAATTCGAATTGGTACTGTCCTCCGACGGATTGGCTCCCTTCTATAAACCTTCTAGTGCCGGACGACGATATATCGTCGTTTGCTACACTAGCCAAAAGTGCCAACGACGATATATCGTTGTGCGTGTAATAACGCCTTATTCTTCGCATTGCGAGACACCTTTATCTGTAAATAAATTTATATATGATATATTTTGATTGTAAATTATCAAATTTCGGTGACAAAGAATTTGTAAACCGATTTCGGTCTGACATATTACACATTTTACACCGGAGTGTGCTGGGACTCTGTTTACGAAGGAACGATAAGATGGTCATTCGGTGCCAGACACTCTTCTAGCCCCCAAGTCGGACTGATTGTGTCAGTTATCTGAGAGTTCGTACGCCACACAGTTCATCGAGGCTGAAATTCTTCTTTCCGTCTTTGTTTGACTTTTACAGAGAGAGTTTCTAACCCGTGTTGTGTGACGATCTTTTGTGACAAAAACCGAGACGTTTCTCAACAGTTTTCTTAATAAAGCTGTGCCCTTGTCCAAATATGGAGGACGCAGAATTAGTTCGGTTTATTAGCGAGTTTGAAATAAATGAAGAAGATTCTGATAGTGATGATCAGTTATGTGTACCGAGACGACGGAATGTTCGCCGAATACTTAGCGATAGTGAAGCTGACCAAGATGAGGGGCAAGATGTACATATTATCGATAGTGAGGAATCTTTTAGGGATTTCACTGAAGCTACTGTTGGAAATGATGCGCAATATTACCCACGCCCATTATTTTTGGAAACTGTGGCTCCGAAACATATGCCACCGAAGAATTCTTGACCTATTATTTATTTCAATTTATTCTTCACTCCTGAATTTCTTGAGATCATGAAAACAGAAACATATCGGTACGCAAAAGCATTTTTCGACAGCACGCCCAGAATATCAATTGCATCTAGAACAACGAACTGGAACAAAACCACAGTTCCAGAGATGAAGGCTCTTATAGCCGTCTTACTCGAGATGGGAATAACCCGTAAACCTACATTGTTTAATTACTGGTCAACAAACCATAGGTATATTCCATGGTTTGGGGAAACGTTTAGCCGTAATAAATTCCAGTTATTATGTATGTTGTATTTCG
Organism: Lasioglossum baleicum; assembly: GCF_051020765.1. Classification (NCBI taxonomy): domain Eukaryota; kingdom Metazoa; phylum Arthropoda; class Insecta; order Hymenoptera; family Halictidae; genus Lasioglossum; species Lasioglossum baleicum. Next base: position 36,296 of record NW_027469603.1, read on the forward strand.
CAGAAGAGAAATCTGAACCCGTTGTTGCACATGCAAATAGAAAATTCAGGTACTATTATTCACCGAATCAACAGCTCAGTATTGAAGAATCAGTAGTAGGCACAAAGGCCAGATCAACACTAACTCAGTATTTGCCGAATAAGAAGCACCATATACGGGAGATGAAATTTTGGTTGCTAACCGATGCAATGACACAGTAACCTCTGTCATTTCATCGCTATCGGAGAGCCAAAGACGAACGTGACAAAATTGAAGTAAAACAAAAAGGCCTTGCTCATATCGTAATAGACAAATTACTCAATATGGGAAATTACTTGATGAAGGTATACCATATAATAGCCAATAAATTTTTTACCAGCATGGTGTTAGCAAGATATCTGTTGCGCCAGCAAACATTTCTCACCGGAACAATCCGAAATAACTGGAAATATATTCCACCGCAGATGAAGCGAAAACTGAAAGTGGGGGAATCTATATATTTGCGAAATCGTGAATTACTATTATCAGCTTACAGAGAAAAAAATCAGAAACAAAAACTGTGTTACTATTATCAACACACGGAACAGCCGCAAATACAACCAGATCAAGGCGAAGGTCGAATCAGGAGAGAGAAGGAGGAATACCAGCTATCATATCTGATTGTAATAAATATATGCGAGGTATATACATCTCAGACATGATGGTTTATGCTTATTTAGATGAACGAAGAACAGTGAAGTATTGGAACCGATGCATTTCCCATGTTTTCACGCATGGTTCTGAATGCGTATATTTTATATCAACTGAACACAGAAGAAACTGCTATGACCCCACTGGAATTCATAACCGATATCATCGAATCAATAACAACCGAATGAATGACGGTAAAGAGTAATGCTGAAAGTCCATTGTGTGAAACATCGAGTAATACCGCAGGCCCAGGTATTCGCAAACTTCCTCGAACGCGAGAAAAAGTTTGCGTTCTTTGTAGTAGGAGGGACATTGGGCCTGTACGAAGATCACGCCCAATTTCTATTCATTGCCGTAATGGGATAGACGGTGTATGTATTAGCAAAAATCAATCCTATATAAAGTAAATGATTTGGGTGAGTTATAAAAAGGAAGTGAAACATATTTGCTACAGCTAGATAACTAAATTGCAATATTTGTGATAATAAAATTTTGTTTCAGCAATGTTGTAGTAGTACCTACACCAATTGCTAGTCTTGCTGTGGATAAAATCCGTTCTCCGCCCGCACTACGCAGTCGATCTCATCCTGTATTTTTGTCTGAGAAATGTCAATTTTTTTAACAACATAAATTGGAAATGCAAATTATATAATATATTGCAATAATATAAAATAATATAAAACAGTGCCGTTTTTATGTGTAAAAACGATTTGAAAGACAGAACTCAATTCTTATATTACTTATAATTGTGTTGTTTATGTTATTTTCAATCGACAATGGAGAATCCATATCATTGCATTATTCTCCATTTCGTCCTGAATACGCGAAATTTTTAAGTGTGTCAATATCATTTGTAGTTTGGTTTTTATAAGCGTTTTTCCATATAGTTGCACATTTGTCCAATTCGGCCGGTTATCTTCGCATAGGCAGTCGTTTTTCGTCCGGCATACGAAGGGTTAATATTCATACCGTGAATTTAGACCCATTGCCAATGCTGTTCAGCGAATTTACTCCGGGAATTACTCAACTGACTCACGGAATCACATAATCGGCTAAGCCATTGCCATTGCCATGCCATTGTCAAAATAGGGGGTAACGTTATCGATCGAATTGACCCTCCATCTCCCTATTAATACAATGAACACGATGTTCAACCAGCAATATAGCGAGCGGGTTCGATTCCCGGAAGGTAAGATATCAAGTGAAATGTTTGACATTCTACAAATTGGTAATGCTCTCCAAAGGTTTCTCTCTACATTATAATATTTATATCGTGAAATATGGTGACTATTTCCATTACTGAACAGCGGATTTACTACTGGAACACCAGACTTGACTCTCGGAATCACAGGATAGATGATGCTATTGACGTAACCCTACGGTACACAACGAAAGTGGTAATGATCTCAAGCGGTTTGGCTCTTGATTTTGCTATTTAAGAATGAAAATAAGGTGTCCGTCTGATACAATATCGACTAATTTGTGTCTGTGCATATTAAGCGAAATAATCCCTACAGCATGTCAGAATCCCTGATGGCATGGTTTTCGGAAAAGGAATGACTTTTTACCAATTGGTAATGTTCTCCATTATTTTAGTCTCTCTTATAGATTAGTCTCTCTACTTCAATATTCATACCGCGTATGAAGGTGTTAATTGCAAAGCTGTTGAGCGGATTTGTTCCCGGAATACCTAGTTTGTCTCTCGGAAAGAGAGGATGGGTGTAACTATTAACGTGGCCGTTCGTCTCTCGCAGAAGGTGACAACGTTCTCAAAGGGACTGTCTCCCGATTTCCTTATTCATCCATTAAAGTGCGCTTCAATAAAATGAATACAAATTTACTTGTATAAGCACGTAGTTATATCCTCGACACCCGGGGTTTGTTTCGCGGGAAGTAAGGTGTATTGTAAGAAGTTTGTCGTCATGACAATTAGTAAAATTCTCCAACGGTTTCCAGCTCTACTTTAATATTCTTACCACGAATTATGGTGTCTGTTGCCAATGCTGTTCAGCGGATATTCTCCAGGCATACATCGTTTGTCTGTCGAAAACACAGGATATGTGAAGCTATTCAATTAGCCGTTCGGCTCTCGAGGAGTGTGGTGACGTTCTCGAACGGTTTGACCACCTATCTTCCAATTCATGCATGAAATTATGGTGCGCGCTAGTAAATGTATACAGGTTCGTACATCTAAACACGGTCTTATACACTCCGTACAGCAGGTCAGTTTTTCGGAAGGTCAGGAATGATGTAAGGGGTTTAACCCTATACGAGTATGCAATGTTCTACAACGGCTTGACGGCCAGCTTCAATATTCCAACGGCAAACTGAGGTATCTATTGCCAATTTTGTTCAGCGGGTTAACCCCGGGACTACCTGGTTTGAGTATCGAAATGACAGGATAGTTGAAACTATTGACTTAGCCGTTCGTCTGTCATAGATGGTGGCATAGTTGTTTAATGGTTTAACACTTGATCTCCCAATTCATACATAAATCTATGGTGACGTGCCGACACTGTATATCAATATGTTTCCCTAAACACGCAGCTATACCGTCGATACGACAGGTTAGCATCTCCATCGGTAAGGTATTTGGTAAATCGTTTGACTTTATAGCAATTGGTAGCGCTCTACGCCGGTTTCACGGTCTGCTTTAATATTCAAACCGTGAATTAACATGTATATTGCCAACAGAGTTCAGCGCCATTACTCCAGGAATACGTTGTTTGACTTTCGGAATCGCAGGATGGGTGAAGCTATTGGCGTAGCCGTTCGACACTCATAAAAGATGGTAACGGTCTCGAATGGTTTGACACGCGATCTTCTAATTCATATATCAAAACAAGGTATGCCTCTGTTATGATGTCTACTAATTTGGTTCCGTGAGCACTAAGGATGACACTCGCTAAGGCGCGTTATGCTGTAGGAAGGTTTCGTATTCGGAAGGAAGAATGACAGTATAGCAATTGATAATGTTCTCCGACGGATTGACCAACAACTTCAACGTCGTTACACTGAATGAAAGTCTCTATTGGCAATACTGAACAGCGGATTCATTCCCGGAATAACTGATTTGGCTATCTGAACCACATGGTATGTGCAGCTGTTGGCATGGCCGTTCCACTCCCAAAGGCGGTGGGAACGTTCTCGAAGGTTTCGACCCTCGATCTTTTAACTCATGAATGAATTTAAGGTGCTCGTCACTAAAATGTATACTAATTTGTTCCTCGAAACACCATGTTGTACTCTGGGTACAGCGCAGTAGGCTATCGGAGGATAAGGTCTGGGTTAAAGCGTTCGACTATATAACAATTGGTAGCATTCTCAAACGGATTGACTCCCTACCTTAATATACATACCGTAAATTGTGGTGTCAATGCCAATACTGTTCTGTGGATTTATTCCCGGAATAACTGGTTTGACACTCAGTATCGCAGGATCGGTGACGGTATTGACTTAGCTGTGCGACTCTCAACAATGTTTGAATCGTACGCCATCGGCTTGACTCTCTTCCTTCTAATTCATATATGAAATGATGGTGCCCGTTACTAAAATGTGTACTGATTTGTTTCAATGGAAACGAAATTATGTTCTCAATACAGCGGGTTGTGTTGTGGGAGGGTAAGGTCTACGGTAAAAGGTTTGTCTTCATACCAAAAGTAATGATCTCTAACGGTTTTCTCGATTTACTTTAATATTGAAGTCGTGCATTAAGGTGTCCATTACCAATAAGGAACAGCTTATTGGCTTCCGTAATATCTGACTTGGTAATCGGATTCGCAGGGTAGGTGAAGCAATTTTCGTTGCTGTTCGACTCACAAAGGAGGTGGTAATGATCTCGAACGGTTTGACTCTCGATTTTGATATTCAAGAATGAAAATAAGGTGTCCGTCCGACAAAGTGTCGACAAATTTGTTTCTGTGAACAATAAGCAAAATACTCCCTACAGCATACTCTCTCGGAAGGCAAGGTATTCGGGAGAAAGTATGACGTTATATCAACTGGTAATATTCCTTAACGGTTTGACTCTCTACTTTTATATTAATACCGTGAGTGAAGGTGTCTGATGCAAAACTATTCCACGGATTTACTGCCGGAATACCTGGTTTGTCCCACGGAATGTCAGGATCGGTGTAACTATTGATGCATCCGTTCGTCTCTCACAGAAGGTGGTAACTTTCCGAACGGTTTGGTCCTCGATCGTGTAATTACATGAATATGAGGTAACGTCAGGAAATTGTATACTAATGTGTTTCCGTAATCACGTAGCTATACTCTCGATACGGCGGGTTAACTTCTTGGTCAGCAAGGCATTCGGCAAAACGTTTGACCTTATAGCAATTATAACGTTCTCACAGGTTGTGAACCTCTATTTTCTTACTCTCACCGCGAATTATGGTATCTATTATCAATACTTTTCAGCGGATTTACTCCCGGAATACTTGGTTTGACTCTTCGGAATCGCAGGATGGGTGAAGCTATTGACAAAGCCGTTCGACACTCAAAAGGGGTGGTAACGTTCTCGGACGATTTTACCCTCCATCTTCCTATTGATACATGCAATTAAGGTGCCCGTCTGATATAGGGTCTACTGATTTGTTTCCTTCAACACTAATCAAGACACTTACTGCAGCGGGTCAAATTCACGGAGGGTAAGGTATCCGGTACAAAGTTTGATCATACACCAGTAGGTACCGTTCTACGTTGGTTCGAATATCTATGGTATCATTGGTACCGTAAAATATGGTGTCTGCTGCCAGTACTCATCATGATATTTACGCCTGGAATACCTTGTTTGACTCTCCGAATCGTAGGATAAATGAAGCTAATAACTAAGTTGTTCGATTCTCAACTATGCTGCCATCATTCTCGAATGATTTGACCCTCGTCCTTATCATTCATAAATGAAATTAACTTGCCTGTCACTACAATTTATACTATTATTCTTCTCTGACCATGAAGTTATGCTCTCGATACAGCGGGTTAGTTTATTCGGATGGCACGCCCTTCGTTGAAAATGTAGACTGTATACCAATAGGTAACGATATATAACTGTGTGACCCTGTACCTTAAAATTTATTCCGAGAATTTTGGTGTGAGTGCCGATGCTGTGCAGCGAATTTACGTCATGTATTCCTGGATTGACTCTCGGAATCACAGGGTAGGTGAAGCTATTGACTTTGCCGTTAGACTCCCAAACGTGGTGGGAAAGTTCTCCAAGGGGTTGAATCCAGATTATTTTATTCATACATGAAAATAAGGTGTCCGTCTGCTAAAATGTCTGCTAATTCCTTTCCGCGAAATGTAAGCTATGCACTCCCTACTGCGGGTTGAGTTTCTCGGAAGGATAGACCTTCAGTAAAAGTTCTGACTCTATACGAATATGTAGCGTACAGCAATGATTTGACGTGTGACATTAATATTCAAGCCGTGAATTAGTGTGTCTACTGTCAATATCATACAGAGGATTTACTCCTGGAATGGCTAGTTTGACTCTCGTAATTCCAGGATATGTTAGGATACTGACTTATCCATTCGACTCTAGAGAAATGTGGCAGCACTTCCGAACGGTTTGATCCTCGATCTCGAAATTAATTTATGAACCTAAGGTGCCCGTCAATAAAATGGATACTAATTAGGTTCTCTGAACACGAAGATATACTGACCATACATCTGGTTAGCTTCTCGGTAGGTACGGCATTCGGTAAAAAGTTTGACTCACCACCAATCCTTAACTCGATATCGCAGGATATGTGAAACTGATGACTCAGCCGTTCGACACTCAAATAAGGTGGGATAGTTCTCGAACGGTTTGACTGTCGATTTTTCTATTCGTTCATGAAGAAGGCTGTGCGTCTGCTAAAAAGTCTATTAATCTGTTTCAGTGAGCACTAACCATGATAATCGATACTGCCGGATAGGTTCTAGGAAGGAAAGGCCTTGCGTAAAACGTTTGACATTGTACCAACTTATAACGCCCCCAAACCGCTTGACGCTCTACAGTCATATTCAATCCGTGAATTAAGGTGCCAGTAGCCATACCATTCAGACGATTTACTACCGGAATATCTCGTTTGGCTTTCGGAATCACGGGATAGGTGAAGCAATTGACCAAGATGATCGTCTCTCAGAGAAGCTGGCTACTTTCTCCTACGGTTTGACACCCGATCTTCTAATTCATACATGAAGATGAGGTGCCGTCACAGAAATGGACTCTAATTTCTTTCTCTGGACACGATGTAATAATCGCTATGCAGCCGGTTACATTTTCTGAGGGCAAGGCTTTCGGTAAAACGTTTGACTTTGTACCAATTACTAACGCTCTCAAACCGTTGACGCTCTACTGTAGTAATCAAACCGTGAATAAAGGTGTCTATTGCCAAAGCGGTTCAACGAATTTACGCTCGGACAACCTGGTTTGGATTTTGGGAATGGAGGATGGGTGGAGCTACTGACAGATGCGTTCGACTGTGAGAGAGGGTGGTAACGTTCTCGAACGGATTGACAATCGATGTTCTAATTCATACATGAAGTTATCGAGCCCAAGAAATGAAATCTAATCTGATTCTCTGAACATGAAGTTATACCCACCATACTGCTGGTTATAATCTCGGAAGGTAAGGTATCCGTTAAAGAGTTTGTCGATATAGCAATTGGTAGCAATCTCAAACGGTTTGCCGCCCTACTTTTTTATTCAAGCTGTGAATTATGGTGACCATTCGCCATTCTGATCAACGGATTTACTCCCGGAATAGCTGGATTGACACTCAAAATCGCAGGATACGTGAAACTAATGACTCAGCCGTTCGACTCTCAAAGATGGTGGGCACTTTCTGGGAGGGAATTGCCCATAGACACCATAATTCACGGTTTGAATAGTAAAGTAGAACGTCAAACCGTGTGAGTACGTTATCAATTGCTATAAAGTCAAACGTATTACCGAATTCCTTACCGTCCGAGCAGCTATCCCGACGTATCGAGGGTATATCTACGTGATTAGGGATACATACTGGTGTACATTTTAGTGATGGGGACCATAATTTCGTGCATGAAAAAGAAGATCGAGCGTCATGCTGTTTGATAACGTTACGAGATATGTCAAATGTGATATTGCGGGTAAAAGTGCGCTGTACATTATTGGCAATAGATACCATAATTCGCGGAGTAAATATTAATGGTGAGCGACACACTGCGTGAGAACGTTACCAGTGCGCATAACGTCATACCTTTTACCGAATACCATACCTTCCGTGAATCTAACCCGCTGTAGCTTGTGTCCTGCTTAATGTGCACGGAAACTAATTAGTACATATTTTAACGCACTAGCAACACATGTTTGTGTGTAAATAACAATATCGAGGGCCAAAGCGTTCGAGACCGTTACCACCATTTGTGAGCGACGAACGGCTAAGTCAGTAGCTACACCCATCCTCCGAGTCGGAGAGCCACACCAGGTATTCTGGGAGAAAGTCCGCTGAAGAGTTTTGGAAAGAGACACATTCATCCAGGGATTGAATATTAAAATATAGGGTCAAACCGCTTGAGAACGTTACCAATTTCAGTAAAGTCAAATTCGTTACCGAAGACCTTACGGTCGAAAAACTAACCCGCTGAAACGAGATGATAACTTCATGCTCTGAGAAAAAAATTAATATTCCTTTCAGTGACGGGCACCATAACTTCATATATGATTCAGAAGTTTGAGGGTCAAACCGTTCGAGAACGTTACCACCTCTTTTGACAGTCGCATGAGTAATGCAATAGCTTCACCTTTCCAGGGATTTCGTGTGGCAAACCATGTATTCCAGGAAGAAAGCCGCTAATCAGTATTGGCCTTATGCACCGGATTACACTGTACAAATATTAAGGTACTCAGTCAAATCGTTGTAGAGGGTTACCAATTTGTACTTAGTCAAACTTATACCGAAAGCCATACCTGCGGTGAATCTAACCCGCTGCACCGAGAGTATAACACCATGTTCAGGGGTAGGAACTAGTATACATTTAAGTGACGAGCACCATAATTTCATGTATCAAGTAGACCATAGATGGTCAAACCGTTCGAAAGCGTTACCACCCACTTTTAGATTCGAACGGCTAGGTCTATAGCTTCACGTATCCTGGATTCTGAGAGTCAAATCGGGTAATCCTGGAGTAAATCCGCTGAACTGTACACGCAATGGGCACCTCAATTCTCTGTTTCAATGCTAATGTGGAGCGTCAAACTGTTTGAGAACGTTATCAATTGCTATAAAGTGAAACGGTTTTCAGAAAGCCTTACCGTGGGAGAATCTAACCCGCCGTATCGACAGTATAACTCCGTGTTTATATAAACAAACTAGTGTACATTTTAACAGGCGGACACATTCTTTTCATATATGAATAGGTGGTTCGAGTATCAACGCGTTCAAGAAAGTCGCCACCTTCGTTGAGAGTCGAACGCCCAAGTCAATACCATCACCTGTCATTTGATTCCCAGAGGCAAACCTCGTATTTCTGGAGTATATCCGCTGAATAGTTCTCGCAATTGACGCTCTAATTCAAGGTGTGAATATTATATCTGACAGTCAATCCGTTCTAGAGCGTTATTTATTGGTATATAGTCAAACATTTTACCGATAGCCCAACCTTTGGTGACGGCATCCGGCCGAAACGTGAGTATAACTTCGAGTTCAGAGGAAGAAATTAGTAAACATTTTTGTGACGAGTTCCATAATTTCACTATGAATAAGAAGAGCGCGGTTCAAACCGCTCAAGAACATTGTCATCTTCTGTGAGAGACGAACTGCTAAGTGAATAGCATCTCCTATCATGTGAATCCGCGGATCAAGCGCGGTAATCCGGGAGTAAATCTGCTGAAGAGTATTCGCAATAGAGACCATAATCCACGGTAGGAATATTATAGTAGAGAACCTAGCCGTCGTGGAACATGACCAATTCCTATAGAGTTAACTTTTTATTGAAGGCTTTACCTTCCGAGAACCAAACCCGCTGTATCAAGAGTATAACTTCGTGCTCGGAGAAACAAATCAGTATACATTTCAGTGACGGGCGCCTTTATTCCATGTATGAACTAAAAGATCTGGTGGCATACTGATCCAGACCGTTACCACCATCTTTGAGAGTCGAACGGCTACGTCAATAGCTTCACCTATCGTGAGATACCTGAGTGTCAAACCAGTCATTCGAGGAGTACACCTCCTGAACAGCATTGGCAATAGAGACCTTAGTTCACGGTATGAATATTATTATAATGAACCTGAACGTCGGTGAACATAACCAATTCGTACAGAGTCCACATTTTACGGAAGGCATAACGTTCCCTGAACAGAACCCGCTGTGTCGTGGATATCACTCCGTGTTCAGAGAATGAAGTAAGTAGACATTTTAGTAACGCCCAACTTAATTTCATGTATAAATTAGAAGATCGTGGGTAAAACAGTTCGCGACCGTTAGCACCTTCCATTATATTCTAACAGAGATGTCAATAGCTTCACCTATCTTGTGGTTCGGAGACGCGTATCAGGTTCTGCGGGTGAATATCCGCTGATCAGTATTGGAAATAGGCACCTTAATACACGGTTTGAATATTAAAGCGGAACGTCCACCTGTTGTAGACCGATACCAATTGTTATAAAGTCATACGTCTTACCGGAAAAAACCTTACCCTCAGAAAACTAATTCACTGTATCGAGAGTATAACCTCGTGTTTCGAGAGCCTCATTGGTATACATTATAGTGATGGCATCTTAAGTTCATATATGAATATGGCAGTCGAGGGTAAAACAGTTCGGAACCGCTACCACATTCAATGATGTTCGAACAGCTTAGTGAATAGCTTTACATATCCTGTGTTTCCGAGAGTCCAGCCACGTTTTCCTGCGTGAAATCCGCTGAAGAGTATTGAGAATTGACACCACAGTTGACGGTTTGAATGATAAAATAGTCCGTCTCACCTTTGAGAACGTTACCAATTGATATAACGTCAAACGTTTTACCGAAGGCGCTGCCTTCTGCGAATATCAGACGCCTAATCGAGAATAGAACTTCATGCTCAGAGAAAAAAGTTAGTATTCATTTCAATGATGAGCACTTTAACTTCATGTATGGATTCAAAGATCGAGCGTTAAACCGCTCGAGGATGTTACCACTTTCTGTGAGAAACGAACGGCAAAGTAAGTAGTTTCAGATATCCTGTGTTTCCAACAATCATACCAGGTATTCCTGGGATAATCCTACTCAGTATCATTGGTAAGTGACACCATAATTTACGGCATGCATATTAATGTAGTGAGTCAATCCGTTGCAGAGCATGACCAATTCGTATAAAGTCATTCCTTTTACCGAATTCCTTAGCATCCGGGAAGCTAACCCGGCGTACTGAGAGTATAACATCGTGTCCAGAAAATCACATTAGTATCATTTTAGTGAAGGCAGCTCATATTCCTGTATGAAATAGAATATCGATGGTCAAACCGATCGAGAACGTTACTATCCTCCTCGAGAGTCGGGACGGCTAGATCAGCAGCTTCACCTACACTGTGATTCAGAGGGATAAACCAGGTATACTGGGAGTAAATCTGCAGTTCAATATTGGTAATATACACCTTAATTTGCGGTATGAATAGTAATGTGTGAATTCGAACCATCGTAGAACGGTACCTTCTGGTATATGGTCAAACTTTGAGCCACACACGTTACTCTCCGGGAACAAAACCCGCTCCAGCCAGTGTCTTACCCAGTGTTCAAGAAAACAAATTAGTAGACCTCTTTAGCAGACGGACACTTTAATTGCATGTATCAACAGGAAGATGGAGGGTCAAATCGACCGAGAACGTTACTACCTCCTTTGAGTGTCGCATGGCTAAGGCAATAGCTTCAGCTTTCCTCTGATTCCGAGAGTCAAACTAGGTATTCCGAGAGAAAAATTCCCAGCGCAGTATCGGCAAGGGACAACTTAGCTCACGGAAAGACTATTAAAATAGAGAGTCCACCCGTCGTAGAATATTACCAATTCTTATAAAGTCACCTTCTTTACCTGTTACCTATCCTTCCAAGAATATAACCCCTTGTAGCGAGTGTCTTGCTTAGTGTTCACGGAAACAAGTTATTGTACGTTTTGACAGATAGACACCTTATTTTCATGTACGAATGGAAAGATCGAGTGTCAAACAGCCCTACAACGATCCCAAATTCTTTGAGGGCCGAACTGCTAAGCCAGTTTGTGCACTTATCCTGTTCTTCCGGGGGACAGACCAGGTATTCCTAGAGTCAATGCTCTGTTCACTATTTTCAATGGACACCTTAATTCACGGTTTGAATATTAATGTAGAGTGTCAATCCGCTTGACGACATTACCAATTAGTATAAAGTCAAACGATTTACGGAAGACCTTACCCCCGAAGGCCTATCGCACTGAATCCAGAGTATAACATGCTGTTCAGTGGTTGAAATTAATAGACATTATAGCAGGTGGACATGTTGTGTTCTTGTAGGAATAGCAAAATCGAGGGTCAAACAGTCGTAGAATATTACCAATTCTTATAAAGTCACCTTCTTTACCTGTTACCTTTCCTACCAAGAATATAACCCCTTGTAGCGAGTGTCTTGCTTAGTGCTCACGGAAACAAGTTATTGCACGTTTTTGACAGATAGACACCTTATTTTCATGTCCGAATGGAAAGATCGAGTGTCAAACAGCCCTACAACGATCCCAACTTCTTTGAGGGCCGAACTGCTAAGCCAGTTTGTGCACTTATCCTGTTCTTCCGGGGGACAGACCAGGTATTCCTAGAGTCAATGCTCTGTTCACTATTTTCAATGGACACCTTAATTCACGGTTTGAATATTAATGTAGAGTGTCAATCCGCTTGACGACATTACCAATTAGTATAAAGTCAAACGATTTACGGAAGACCTTACCCCCCGAAGGCCTATCGCACTGAATCCAGAGTATAACATGGTGTTCAGTGGTTGAAATTAATAGACATTATAGCAGGTGGACATGTTGTGTCTTGTAGGAATAGCAAAATCGAGGGTCAAACAGTCGGAGAACGATCCACCTTCTTTTATAGTCGCTCATCTATGGCAATAGCTTCACCTGTCCTGTGGCAATGAGAGTCCAGCCTCATATTCCAGGAGTAATTCACTCTACAGAATTAACAATCGACACCTCAATTCACGGTATGAACATCAATGTGCAGAGTCAAAACGTTGTAGAACGTTACCTACTCTTATAGAGCCACACTATTTAACAAAGGCCATACCTTCCGAAAAGGAAATACACAGTATCGAAAGTATAACTCCACGTTCAGAGAAGCAAGATAATATGCACCTTAGTCACGCGCACCTTAATTCCACGTACGAATTAGGAGTTTGCGGATCAAAACGTTCGAGGACGTTGCACCTTTCATTGAAGTCGAACGGCTAAGTTACTAGCATCACCTCTCCTTTGACTACGAGAGTCAAGCCAGGTATTCCGTGAGTAAATTCGCAAAACAGTATTGGCAATATATACCACGATTCACGCTTTCAATATTAAAATAGAGCGTCACTCCATGTGAGAACTTTGACAATTGCTATAAAGTCAACGTTTCCAGAAAGCCTTACCTTGTGTGAAGCTAACCCGCCGTATCGAGAGTATATCTTCGTGTTTAGAGAAACATATTAGAACACATTTTAGTGGTGCCACCTTGAATTCATGTATGAATTAAAATAGCGAGGGTCAAACCGTTCGAGACCATTACCAGCTTCTTTGAGAATAGGACAGGTGAGTCAATACCTTCACCAATCCTGTGATTCCGAGAATCAAACAAGGTATTCCGGGAGTAAATCCGCTGAAAAGCATTGCACTAGGTACTCTATTTCGCACTATGAATAATAGTGTATGGAGTCATGCCGTGGAAGAACTATTTAAAGAAGGCCTAAGATTACGAGAAGCTAACGCGCTGTATCGGGGGTACGACCTCGTGTTCAGAGAAGCAAATTATTGTACTCCTTAGTGTCGGGCACTTCATTTCATGTATGCAATAGAAGATCGCGTTTCAAACTTTAAGAGAACCATGCTACCTACTTTGGGTGTGGAATGGCTAAGTCCATAGCTTCACGTACCTTGTGATACGGAGAATCAACCGTGATTACCGAGGACTAAATCCACTGAAGTGTATTGACATAAGACACCATATTTCACGGTATAATAGTAAAGCACAGAACCAACCCGTTTGAGAACGTTACGAATTGGAATAAGTCAAATGTTTTACAGTATCCCCTACACTCCGAGGCTTATCGCATTATATCGAGAGTATAACTTGGATATCAGAGGAAGAAATTTGTATACATTTTAGTTACAGGCACCTTAATTTCATGCATGAATAAGAAGATGGATGTGTCAAACCGTGCGAGAACGTTACCACCTTCTTTCAGAGACGATCGGCCAAGTCAATAGTTTCACCTATTCCAAGATTGCAAGAGTCAAATGAGGTATTCCGGGAGCAAATCCGCTGAACAGTTTTGCAATAGACGCCGTAGTTCACGGTTAGAATATTAAAGTACAGTGTCAAACATTTGAAGCCCGTTACATATATGAGAGATATCAAAAGTTTTACGGAAAATCTTTCCCTCCGAGAAATTAACCCGCTGTCTGTAGAGTATTACTCCGTATTCAGAGAACAAATTAGTAACAGTGCTGTGAATGGCACCGTAATTTCTTGTATGCATGAGAAGGTCGAGTATGAAACCCTTCGAGATCGTTACCATCTTCTGTGAGAGACGAACGGCTAAGTGCATAGCTTCACCTATCCTGTGATTCTGAGAGTCAAACAAGTCATTACGGGATTAAATCCGCTGAATTACATAGGCTGCTGACATCATAATTCACGGTATGAATTTTAAAGTAGGGAGTCAAACTGTCGGAGATCATTATCAATTCATATAGAGTCATTATTTCTGCACAAGGCCTTACATTCCGAGAATACAACTCACTGCATAGAGATACTAATTTCGAGACCAAGGGAACTAATCTGTAAACATTTTTGTGACGTACACCTTAATTTCATGCACTTATTAGAAGAGCGAGTGCCAAACCGTTCCACAATGTTTGCACCTTCATCGAGAACCGAACTTCTGGATGAACAGCTACAACTATCCTGTGTTTCCGAAGGTCGACGAAGGTATTCCGGGTGTTAATTCACTGTACACTGCTGGCAAAGGATACCTTAATTCACAGCATGAATATTAAGATAGCGCGCCAAACCTTTGTAGAACTTACCTATTGATGAAGTGTCAAACTACTTGCAGAAACACTTGCCTACCGTGAACCAAACAAGCCGTATCAAGAGTATAACTTTGAACTCAGAGAAACAGATTAGTGTACATTTTTGCAACGGGCACTCTCATTTCATGTGTGGATTAGAAGATCGCGAGGCAAACTGGCCGAGAGGGTTACCACCTTCACTGGATTCGAAAGGCTAAGATAATAGCTTCACGTATCCTGGGATTCCGAGAGCCAAACTAGCTACTCAGGGAGAAAATGCCCCGTTCAGTATTGGCAGTAAACACTTTTCTCAGCATAAATATTAAAGCAGACCGTCATACCGTTGTAGAGCGTTACCAATTTGTATAAAGTTATACGTTTTACAGAAGATCTCACCATCGGAGACGCAATCCCCATATATCCTGGGTATTACTTCGCTTTCAGAGAAGCAAATAGGAATACATTTTGGTGACGGGCACCTTAATTTCAAGCATGAATTTGAAGATGAAGGGATAAACCGTTAGAGAACGTTAACACCTTCATTGATAGACGAACACCTAAGTCAATAGCTACACCTTTCCTGTGACTCCGACAGTCAATCCAGGAATCCCGGCAGTAAGTGCGCTCTACCGTACTCGCATTAGTTACCTTAATTTGGAGAGTGAACATTAAAATAGAGCATCACACTACGCGAGATCGATACTAAATGCTATGAAGTCAAACGTTTTACCGAATGCCTTACCGTCCGAGATGCTATCCGCCGTATCGAGAGTATAGCTACGTGTTTATCTGCACACATTAGTGTACAATTTATTGACGGCACCTTAAATTTATGTATGAATGAGAATATCGATGGTCAACCGTTCGAAAACGCTACCACCCTCCTTGAAAGTCGAACGGCGATGTCAATATCTTCACCATTCCTGTGACTTCTAGAGCTAAACCAGCTATTCCTGGAGTAAATCCGCTGAACATTGTTTATACAATAGACACCGTCATTCAATGTAGGAATATTAAACTGAAGAGTGAAACCGTCGGAGAAAATTACTTATTCGTATAAAGACATTCTTCTTACCAAATACCTTACGTTAACAGGATCTAACCCGCTATTGCCAGTGTCTTACTTATTGTTCACGGAAACAAATTAGTAGAGATTATAGCAGAAGCACACCGTATTATCACGTATGAACGAGTGTCAAATCGTTCTAGAACGATCCCTCCTTCCTTGAGTGTTGAACGGCATAGTCATTTGCTTCGCCTATCCTGCTATTCCGATATTCAAATCAGGTTAATGGCGGAGTAAATCCGATGATGGGTATTGGCAAATGACAGCTAATTTCAAGGCATTAATATTACTGTAAGGTGTCAAATCATCGGAGAATATTACTAATTCGTATAGAGTCATTCCTTTTTTGCATACATTACCTTCCGGGATTCAATCCTGCCGTACCGTGTGTCCTGCTTAATGTTAACTGAAATAAATTAGTAAACATTTTCGGGGCGGACACCACATGCTTGTGTATAAATATCAACATTGAAAGTTAAAGCGTTCGAGAACGTTACCACCTTCCGTGTGATTCATACGGCTAATTCAATAGCTTCACATATCCTGAGATACCGAAAGACAAACCAGTTACTACGGAGTACATGCGACGTACAGTAATGGCAATAGAGACCTCAAATCACGGTTGGAATATTAAAGCATGCCGTCAATTCTTTGTGGAACATTACCTATTCGTGTTGAGTTATACTTCTTACAGAATAACTTAACCTCCGGGAAACTGTTCCGCTGGATCGAGAGGATAACACCATGTTCAGCGGTACGAACTAGTATACATTTGGGGACGATCACCTTAACTTCATGTATGAATCTGAAGGTGGATGTTCAAACCGATCGAGAACGTTACCACCTTCTGTGAGAGATGAACGGCCAAGTCAAAAGCTTCACCTATTCCAAGATTCCAAGAGTCAAATGAGGTATTCCGCGAGTAAATCCTCTGAACAGTTTAGCTATAGACACTTCAATTCATGTTATGAATATTAAGTAAAGGGTCGTCACCGTCGGAGAAAATATTCTATTCGTATGAGGTCATTCTCCTTACCGAATATATTACCTTCCTAGAACGTAACCCCCTTAGTGAGTGTCATGCTTAGTGCTCACGGAAACTAATTAGTAGACATTTTATGAGACGGACACCTTACTATCCTGTGCGAACGGAATAATCGAGAGTCAAACTTTTCGAGAACGATCCCAAATTCTATAAAATTCTACCGGGTAAGAGAATACCTTCACCATTCCTGCGATTCCTAGAGACCATACCAGGTATTCCGGGAGCAAATCCTCTGAGCAGTATTGGAAATAGGCATCTTAATTCACTGCTGGAATATTGAAGAACAGCGTCAAACGGTTGTAGACTTTACCATATCCATAGATTCATAATTTTTACCGAGGGCCTTACCTTCCAAATTGCCTAACCCGCTGTTGCGATTGTATTGCTTAATGTTCACGGAAACAAGCTGATAGATATTTTAGCAGACGGACACCACATTAACTGCATAAAAACTCAAACTGGAAAGTCAATCCGTTGGAGATCGTTTACAACCTTGAATGGTAGTCGGACGGCTAAGCCAATATCTTCACCTGTCCTTTGTTTCCGCGAGTCAAACCATACTTTCCGGAAGCAAAGCAGCCTACAGTATTGGTACGAGGCACCACAATTCGCCGTATAAATATTAAAGAACAGAGTCAAACCGCGGTAGAACGTTGCCTATTGATACAGAGACAAACCTTTGCAGAAGACCTTCCTTGCCGAGGAGCTATCCCGCTGTACCGAGAGTATTGCTTCGTATTCTGCTGGGCGGATTAGTATACATTTCAGTGACGGGCACCAAAAGACACATGTATAAATTAGAAGACCGATGGACTATCAGTTCGAGAATGATGCCACATTCTTAGAGTGACGAACGGCTAAGTCAATAGTTTCATGTATCCTGCGATTCCGAGAGTCAAACCAGGCATTCCAGAATTAATTCCACCGTACACTATTGGAAATGGACACCTTAATTCACGCTTTAAATGTTAAAGGACACAGTCTAACCCTTGGAGAACTTTACCTATTCGTATAATGTCAATAGTCTCCCCGCAGGGATTACCCTCCGAGATCCAAACACTGTGCATCGAGGGTATAACTTCGTGTTCAGAGATACAAAACTGATAAGCATTTTAAGTGACGGGCAATATAATTTATGTATCAATTGGAATATCTAGGCGACAAACCGATCGAGAACATTAGCACCATCCTTGAGAAACAAACGGCTGATTCAATAGCTTCACCTATACCTGTGATTCTGACAGTCCGCACAACAATATTGGCAATGAACACCTTAATTCACGGTCTCAATATTAAATATAGAGAGACAAACCGTTTGAGACTGTTACCAATTGCTATAGAGTCAAAACTTTTACCGAACACCTTTACCATCCGAAAAACTGTCCCGCTGTATCGTGAGTATAAATTCGTGTTCCGAGAACTAAATTGGGATCCATTTCAGTGAGGGGCACCAGATATTCATGTATGAGTCAGAATATCGTGGGTCAAACGTCTTGAGAACATTGCCACCATCTGTGTGAGACTAACGGCTAAGTCAATAGCTTCACCTATCCTGCGATTCCGAGAGGCATCCCGTGAAAACCGCGAGTCGTTCCCCTGATGGATATTGGCAATTGGCACCCTAATTCACGATTTGAATATTAAAGTAGATCGTCAAACCGTTTGATAACGTTACCTATTGGTATAAAGTCAAACCTTTTACAGCAGACCCTACTCTACCTGAACCAATCCCTCTGTATCGATAGTATAATTTCGTGTTCAGTGAAACAAATTAGAACACATTTCCGTGACGGGCACCTTAATTTCATGTATGATTTACAAGAACGGGTATCAGACCGCTCGAGAAAATAACCAGCTCCATTGAGAGTCGCAGAGCTACGCCAATAGCTTCACTCTTCCTGTCATTCCGGAAGACAAACGAGATATTCCGGGAGTAACTGCGCTGCACAGTATTGGCAATAAACAAATTAGTTCATGGTTTGCATATTGAAGCAGAGCGTCAAACCGTTTGAGATCGTCACCAATTTGTATAACGTCATATACTTTAACAAATACCATATCTTCCGAGAAACTAACAAGCTGTATCGAGAGTATTACTTCGGGGATCATATACACAATTTTATATACATTTTAGTGACGGGTGCCGTAACTTCATGTATGAATTAGAAGGACGAGAGTCAAACGGTTCGGGAACGTGACCACCGTCTTTGAGACTCGAACGACTAAGTCAATACCTTCGCATACCATTGTATGCCGAGTGTCAAACCGTGCATTCTATTAATGTATCCGCTGTACTGCATTGGCAATAGACATCTAGATTCTCGGCATCAGCATTAAAGTAGGGAGTCCAATAGTCGGAGAATATCACAAATTGTAATAAAGTCATTCTTTTTGCAAACTTCGTTACCTTCCTAGAACGTATGCCGCTGTAACGCGAGTATGACATCGTGATGGGAGAAACAAATTACTATACATTTGAGTGAAGGGCAGCTTAATTCCACGTTTGAATCAGATGATTGTGGGATGAACCGTACGAGCACAATAAAACCTTATTTTAGTGTCGACAGGCTATGTCAATGGCTTCACCTATCCTGTGATTCCGAAGCCAAACCAGGCATTCTGGGAGTAAATTCGCCGAATAGTATTGGAAATATACCCCTTAGTTCACAGTATGAATGCTAAAGCTGGACGTGAAACCGTTGTAGAACGCTACCCAGCTGTATAGAATCAAATTTTGCACCGAAGGCCCTACCTTCTGGGAAACTAACCCGCTGTATCGAGAGTATAACATGGTGTTCAGTGGGACGAATTAGTATACATTTTAGTGACGAGAACCTTAATCTTCTTTATGAATTAGAAGATCGTTCGCGAACAGTTCGACAACGTTACCACCCTATTTGAGATTCGATCGCCTATGTCAATAGCTTCACCTATCCTATCACACCGAGTGTCAGACCACGTATTCGGGATTGAATCCACTGATCAGTATTGGGAGTAGACTCCTCAATTCACGGTTCTATCGTTAAAGTAGAGAGTTAAACCGTCGGAGAACATTACCAATTACAATAGGGACAAACTTTGGGTCCCAGCCCTGACTTTACGAGAACGTAACACGCTGTATCGAGAGTATAACTTCGTGTTCAGAGAAAGAAATTATTCCACATGTTAGTGATGGGCACCTTAACTTCATGTATTAATTAGACGATCGCTGATTGAATTGTTCGAGAACGATTACCACCCTCTATGTTGGTCGAAAGGCTGAGTCAATAGCATCACATACCCTGTGATTCCAAGGCCAAGCCAGGTAATGCAGAGTAAAGTGGCTGAATTGCATTGACATCAGACACCTAAATTCATGGTATGAATATTAAAGTAGATGGTCAATCGGCCCGAGGAACATTACCAATTGGTACAGAGTCGCTCTTTTCACCGAATACATAACCATCCTAGAACCTAACGCGCTGTAGCGAGTGGCATGCTCAGTGCTCGAGAAAACAGATAGGTAGACATTATATCAGAAGCACTCCTTATATTCGTGTAAGAATTAGAATGTCGAATGTATAAGAGTTCGAAATCGTTACAACCTTCCTTGATATTCGGACTGCTAAGTCAATAGCATTACAAATCCTGTGATTTAGAGAGTCAAATCAGTCATTCCGGATGTAATCCCACAGGACACTATTGGCAATAAACCCTTTGTTTCACGCTAGAATAGAAAAATCGAGAGTAGAACCATTGCAGAACGATTCCACCTTCTTTGAAAGCCCAACATCTAAGTCAATAGCTTCTCATATCCTTTGGGTGCGAGAGTGAGACCACGTGATCTAGGCATAAATGCGATCAATAATATTGGCAATAGATATCGTAATTTGCGGCATGAATATTCAGATTGAGAGTCAAACCGTCACAGAACATTACCAATTGGTATAAAGTCATTCTTTTTAACAAGTACCTTACATTCAGAGAACGCAAGCCGCCGTAGCGATTGTCTTGATTTGGGCTCACAGGACGAATTAGAAGATATTCCAGCAGACGGACATCTTAGTGTCATGTATCTATATGAAGATCTAGAGTCAAACCTTTCGAAAACGTTACCAGATACTTCGACAGTCGAACGCTGAGTCAATAGCTTTACCTATACTTGTGATTCCGACAGTTAGGCCTGGCATTTCCAGGAGTAAATCCGCTGATCCGTATTGGCAATGGACACCTTACTTCACGGTTTGAATATTAAAGTACAGAGTCAAACCGATGGAGAAAAACATGAATTGGTACAGAGTCCAACTTTTTACCGAATGCCTTACCTCCCGAGTAGTCCATTCCGCTGTAGGGAGTGCCTTGCATAGTGTTCATGGAAACATATAACATGACATTTTAGAGGCGAGTGCATTAATTTCATGTATGAAATAGAAGATAAAGTGCAAACCGTTCGAGAACACTACCACCATAGTTGAGAATCGTATCGCTTTGCTAATGGCTTTCTCCTATCCTGCTATTCCAATAGTCAAACCAGGTATTCCGGGAGTCAATACTGCGTACACAATAGGCGGTGGACATCCTACCTAATTCACGGTTTGAATATTAAACTACAGAGTCTAAACTTTGTAGAACGTTACCAATTGGTATAATGTTAGAAGTTTTAGCGAATATCTTATTCTCCGAGGTCCAAATCCGTGGTATCGACAGTATTACTTCGTAATCAGAGATACTAATTAGCATACATTTTAGTAACGGGCACCTTAACTTCATGCACGAGTTATAATATCGAGGGTCAAGCACTTCGAGAACCTTACCACCTTCTGTGAGCGGCGAGCGGCTATGTCAATAGCTACACCCATCCTGGCTTTCCGAGAGTCAAATCAGGTCTTCCAAAAGAAAATTCGCTGAACAGTGTTAGTAACTGACAACACATTTCACGGTCTGAATACTAAATATAGTTCGCCAAACCGTTTGTGAACGTTACCAATTGCTGTAAAGTGAAACGATTTTACGAATACCATACCCTACGAAAAAATAACCCGCCGTATCGAGTGTACAAAACTGTACTCAGAGGAGCACACAAGTATACAGATTAGAGGCGGGCACCAAAATTTCTTGAATGAATTCGAATATCGAGGGACGAGCCGTGCGAGAACGTTAACACCTTCTTTGAGAATCGAACGGCTGTGCCAATAGCTTCACCTGTCCGATGATTCCGAGAGTCAAAACAGGTACTCCGAGAGCAAATCTGCTGTACAGTAAGGGCAATAGAGACACTATTTCACGGTATAAATATTAAAGTACACTGCCAAACCGTTATCAAACGTTACCTATTGCTGCATTGCCAAACTTTTATCCGAATGTCATACTTTCCCAGAAGTTAACCCGCTGTATCGAAAGTATGACTTCGTGTTCAGAGAAACGAATCTGTATACATTTCAGTGACGGCGCCGTAATTTCATGAATGAAGTAGAAGATCGAGCGTCAATCCTTTCGAGCACGTTATCAACTTCTTTGAGAGTCGAGCGGCTTAGTCAGTAGTTACAACTATCACGCGGTTCCGAGGGCCAGGCCAGGTATTTCGGAAGTCAATCCGCATTGCAGTATTACAATTGGATACGATCGTTCACGGCATTAATATTAAAGTAGAGCGTCAATCTTATGTAGAACATTACTTGTTGCTATTGTGTCAAACATTTTACCGACGGCCATATCTTCCGAGAGGCTATCCCGCTGTATCGGGAGTATTACTGTCTGGCCAGAGAAACAAATTGTTATACACATGAGGGACGGGCAGCTTAATTTAATGTATGTATTTGAAGATCGAGGGTTAAACCATTAAAACCATGATACCACCATCTTCGAGAGTCGAGCGGCAATGTCAATAGCTTCACCTATGCTGTGATTCCGAGAGACAAACAAGGCATTCCGCGAGCAAATCCGTTGTACAATATTGGCATCATACACCCTATTTCGTATATATGGGTATATATACGGTGTATATAATAAACTCCATAGGCAAACCGCTGTAGTACGTTACGAATTCATATTCAGGCAAACTTTTTACCGAAGGCCTTACCTTCCGAAACCCTAACCCGTCGCTTGGTGAGTATAACTTAGTGTACAGGGAAACAAATAAATATTCATCCTAGTGTCGTGAACCATAATTTCATGCATGAATTAGTGGACCGATGGCCAAACCGCTCACGAACGTTACCACCATCCTTGAGCGACAGACGAAAAATCAATAGTTTCACCTATCTTGTGATTCCGAAAGTCAAACTTAATATTACCGGAGTAAATCCGCTGATTTGCATTGACATCAGACACCTAAATTCATGGTATGAATATTAAAGTAGATGGTCAATCGGCCGAGGAACATTACCAATTGGTACAGAGTCGCTCTTTTTACCGAATACATAACCATCCTAGAACCTAACGCGCTGTAGCGAGTGGCATGCTCAGTGCTCGAGAAAACAGATAGGTAGACATTATATCAGAAGCACTCCTTATATTCGTGTAAGAATTAGAATGTCGAATGTATAAGAGTTCGAAATCGTTACAACCTTCCTTGATATTCGGACTGCTAAGTCAATAGCATTACAAATCCTGTGATTTAGAGAGTCAAATCAGTCATTCCGGATGTAATCCCACAGGACACTATTGGCAATAAACCCTTTGTTTCACGCTAGAATAGAAAAATCGAGAGTAGAACCATTGCAGAACGATTCCACCTTCTTTGAAAGCCCAACATCTAAGTCAATAGCTTCTCATATCCTTTGGGTGCGAGAGTGAGACCACGTGATCTAGGCATAAATGCGATCAATAATATTGGCAATAGATATCGTAATTTGCGGCATGAATATTCAGATTGAGAGTCAAACCGTCACAGAACATTACCAATTGGTATAAAGTCATTCTTTTTAACAAGTACCTTACATTCAGAGAACGCAAGCCGCCGTAGCGATTGTCTTGATTTGGGCTCACAGGAACGAATTAGAAGATATTCCAGCAGACGGACATCTTAGTGTCATGTATCTATATGAAGATCTAGAGTCAAACCTTTCGAAAACGTTACCAGATACTTCGACAGTCGAACGGCTGAGTCAATAGCTTTACCTATACTTGTGATTCCGACAGTTAGGCCTGGCATTCCAGGAGTAAATCCGCTGATCCGTATTGGCAATGGACACCTTACTTCACGGTTTGAATATTAAAGTACAGAGTCAAACCGATGGAGAAAAACATGAATTGGTACAGAGTCCAACTTTTTACCGAATGCCTTACCTCCCGAGTAGTCCATCCCGCTGTAGGGAGTGCCTTGCATAGTGTTCATGGAAACATATAACATGACATTTTAGAGGCGAGTGCATTAATTTCATGTATGAAATAGAAGATAAAGTGCAAACCGTTCGAGAACACTACCACCATAGTTGAGAATCGTATCGCTTTGCTAATGGCTTCTCCTATCCTGCTATTCCAATAGTCAAACCAGGTATTCCGGGAGTCAATACTGCGTACACAATAGGCGGTGGACATCCTACCTAATTCACGGTTTGAATATTAAACTACAGAGTCTAAACTTTGTAGAACGTTACCAATTGGTATAATGTTAGAAGTTTTAGCGAATATCTTATTCTCCGAGGTCCAAATCCGTGGTATCGACAGTATTACTTCGTAATCAGAGATACTAATTAGCATACATTTTAGTAACGGGCACCTTAACTTCATGCACGAGTTATAATATCGAGGGTCAAGCACTTCGAGAACCTTACCACCTTCTGTGAGCGGCGAGCGGCTATGTCAATAGCTACACCCATCCTGGCTTTCCGAGAGTCAAATCAGGTCTTCCAAAAGAAAATTCGCTGAACAGTGTTAGTAACTGACAACACATTTCACGGTCTGAATACTAAATATAGTTCGCCAAACCGTTTGTGAACGTTACCAATTGCTGTAAAGTGAAACGATTTTACGAATACCATACCCTACGAAAAAATAACCCGCCGTATCGAGTGTACAAAACTGTACTCAGAGGAGCACACAAGTATACAGATTAGAGGCGGGCACCAAAATTTCTTGAATGAATTCGAATATCGAGGGACGAGCCGTGCGAGAACGTTAACACCTTCTTTGAGAATCGAACGGCTGTGCCAATAGCTTCACCTGTCCGATGATTCCGAGAGTCAAAACAGGTACTCCGAGAGCAAATCTGCTGTACAGTAAGGGCAATAGAGACACTATTTCACGGTATAAATATTAAAGTACACTGCCAAACCGTTATCAAACGTTACCTATTGCTGCATTGCCAAACTTTTATCCGAATGTCATACTTTCCCAGAAGTTAACCCGCTGTATCGAAAGTATGACTTCGTGTTCAGAGAAACGAATCTGTATACATTTCAGTGACGGCGCCGTAATTTCATGAATGAAGTAGAAGATCGAGCGTCAATCCTTTCGAGCACGTTATCAACTTCTTTGAGAGTCGAGCGGCTTAGTCAGTAGTTACAACTATCACGCGGTTCCGAGGGCCAGGCCAGGTATTTCGGAAGTCAATCCGCATTGCAGTATTACAATTGGATACGATCGTTCACGGCATTAATATTAAAGTAGAGCGTCAATCTTATGTAGAACATTACTTGTTGCTATTGTGTCAAACATTTTACCGACGGCCATATCTTCCGAGAGGCTATCCCGCTGTATCGGGAGTATTACTGTCTGGCCAGAGAAACAAATTGTTATACACATGAGGGACGGGCAGCTTAATTTAATGTATGTATTTGAAGATCGAGGGTTAAACCGTTAAAACCATGATACCACCATCTTCGAGAGTCGAGCGGCAATGTCAATAGCTTCACCTATGCTGTGATTCCGAGAGACAAACAAGGCATTCCGCGAGCAAATCCGTTGTACAATATTGGCATCATACACCCTATTTCGTATATATGGGTATATATACGGTGTATATAATAAACTCCATAGGCAAACCGCTGTAGTACGTTACGAATTCATATTCAGGCAAACTTTTTACCGAAGGCCTTACCTTCCGAAACCCTAACCCGTCGCTTGGTGAGTATAACTTAGTGTACAGGGAAACAAATAAATATTCATCCTAGTGTCGTGAACCATAATTTCATGCATGAATTAGTGGACCGATGGCCAAACCGCTCACGAACGTTACCACCATCCTTGAGCGACAGACGAAAAATCAATAGTTTCACCTATCTTGTGATTCCGAAAGTCAAACTTAATATTACCGGAGTAAATCCGCTGAATAGTATTGGCAATTGACACCATAATTCAAGGATTGAATATATGTGCAGAGCGTCCTGAGGTTTCAGTGCGACACCAATTGTTATAAAGTCAAACGTTGTAAGCAAGGCGTTACCTTCCGAGAAGCTCACCCGCTGCATCGAGAGAAAATCTTCGTGTACAGAGAATGAAATTATTATTCATTTCAGTGACGGCCATCTTAGCTTGATGTATGATTTAGAGGATCGAGTGTCAAACCTTACGAGAATGTTACCAACATCTTTGAAAGTTGAACGGCTAAATCAGTAGTATCTCCAATTCAGCGACTGCGAAAGTCAAACGAGGTATTCCGGGATTAAATCCTCAAAACGGTATTGTGAATATACACCCTACTCCACTGTTTGAAGATTAAGGTGGAGCGTCAAACCGTTTAAGAACGTTACCAGCACCATTGATATTCGAACTGCTAAGTCAATTGCTTCATCTATCCAGTCATTAGGAGAGTCAAACCCGGTACTCCTGGAAAAAATCCGCTGAACTATATTGCTAACGGGCACCTTAATTCACCGTTCGAATAAAAAGGTAATGCGTCAAACCATATGAGAGCATTGCCAATTGGTATAAAGTCATACATTTTACCGATAGCCTAAACGACCGAGAAGCAAACCCGACGGATCGAGATTATAGCTACGTCTTTAGGGAAACACAATAGTATACAATTAAGTGACGGCGCCATAACTTCTTCTACGAATCAGAAGATCGGGGTTCAAACCATTCTAGAACTTTTCCACCTTCTGCGAGAGAAGAAGGGTTAAGACAACAGCCACACCTAAGCAGCGGCTCGGAGAATCAAACCAGGTATTCCGGGAGAAAGTCCGCTAAAGGGTTTTGGCAATAAACTCATTAATTGAGGGCTTGAATATTATAGTAGAGCGTCAAGTCATTTGAGTGCCTTACCAATTGGCATAAAGTCAATCGTATCACCGAAGGCCTTACCTTCCGCGAATATAACCGGCTTCATCGAGAGTATATGATCGTGTTCAGAGAAAGAAATTAGTACTCACTGCAGTGAGTGTCACCTTAACTTCATGTATCAATTAGATAATTGCGCGACAAACCGCTCGAGAACGTCGTTACCCTCTTTCAGTGTCGAACGGATAAGTCAATACCTCCTCCTATCCGGTGATTCCGCGAGAGACCCCAGGCAATCTGAGAATAAGTCGGATCAGCAGTATTGGTAAGAGACACCTTATTTCACGTTTTGAATACTAAAATAGAGCGTCAATCCATTTATTGTCGCTACCAATTCCAATAAAGTCAAGCGTGATACCGAAGACCTTACCCTCCCAAAAACTAACCCACTGTATCGAGAGAATAACTTCGTGTTTAGAGAATCATATTAGTATACATTATCGTGGTGACATCTTAATTTCATGTGTAAATTAGAAGGTGGAAGGTAACACGGCAGGCTACCCTTACCACATTCTATGATATTCGAGCAGTTAAGTGAATAAATTCACATATCCCGTGTTTCCGACTGTGATACCACGTATTCCTGGATTAAATCCACTGAACAGTATTGGTAACAGAAATCTCATTCCACGGTTTGAACATTAAAGCAGGCCGACACGCCGTTGTAAAACATTACGTATTCGTGTATGGTCAATCCACTTACAGAATGCCTTACACTCCGAAAAACTAACCCTCGGTATCGAGAGTATAACTTCGCGTTCAGAGAAGGAAATTAGTGTTGATCTCAGTGGCTGGCACGTTAACTTCATGGCGAATTAAAAGTTCGATAGTCAAACCGCTCAAGGTCATTACAACCTTCTGTGAGAGACGAACGTCTAAGATAATTGCTTCACCTATCCAGAGATTCCGAGAGTGAATCTATGTATTCGGATAGTAAATCGCTTGAACAGTATTGATAACAGAATCCTTATTGCACGGTTTGAATATTACAGTAGAGCGTCAATCCATTTGAAAGCGTTCCCAATTGGTATAAAGCAATATGTTCTGACGATCGCCGCTCCTTTCGCGAACAACACAGCATACATATAGAGTGTATGTTCGTGTTCAGAGAATGAAATTAGTATTCATTTCTGTGACGGGCCACGTAACGTGATGTACGAATTAGTAGACCGAGTGTCAAACCGCTCAAGAACGTTGTCACCGTCTTTGAGAGGCGAACGGCTACGTCAATAGCTTCACCTGTTCCACGATTCCAAGATTCAAGCAATGTACTCTGCGAGTAATTCGGCTGAACAGAATTGGCATTAAACACCAAGTTTCACTACATAAACATTAACATACAGAATCAATCCGTTTGCGAACGTTATCAATTGCAGTAAAGTCAAACGATTTACCGAATCCCTTACCATCCGAAAGCCTATCACATTATATCAAGAGTATAACATCGTGCACAGTGGAACAAATTACTATATATTTTAGTGACAAGCACCATAACTTCATGTATGAATATGAAGGTCGATAGTCAAACCGTTCGAGGCCGTTACCACCTTCTATGAGATTCGAACAGCTAAGTCAACAGCCTCACCGGACCCGTAATTCCGAGAGTCAACCCGGGAAAACCGAGGGTAAGTTCGCTGAAGATTGTAGGCAATGGACACCTATATGCACGGTGTGAATATTAAAGCAGATCATCACGCCGTTGTAGAAGATTACCTATTGGTATAGGATCAAACTAATTACAGAATGCCTTGTACCCCGAGAAACTATCCCGTTGTATGTAGAGTATAACTTTGCGTCCAGAGAAGCAAATTAGTCAAGATCTTAGTGACATGCGCCTTAATTTCTTGTATGAATTAGAATGTCGAGTGTAAAACGGATCGGAAACTTGACTACCGCCGTGAGGAATCGAATACCTCAATCAATAGCCGCACCTATCCTGTGATGCCGCGGGTAAAACCAGGCAGTCCGGCAGTATATCTGGTGAACGGAATTGGCAATAGTCACCTTAAGTCACGGTTTCAATACTAAAATAGAGCGTAACACCATTTGAGAACGTTAACTATTGGGATAAAATCAAAACTTTTACCGATGTATTTACCCTCCTAGAACATAACCCGCAGTATCTTGAGCATAACTTCGTGTCCAGTGAAACAAATTACTACACAATTAGGTGACGGGCACCTTAATTTCATGTCAGAATTAGATGATCGTGAGTCAAACCTTTCGAGAACACTACCACCTCCATCGAGAATCGAACGGCAACGTGAATTGCTTCACCTATCATATGATTCAGACAGTCAAATGAGGTATTCCGGGAGTAAATTCGTTGGTCAGTATTGGCAATAGACACCTCAATTCACTGTATGAATATTAAGGTGGAGAGTAAGACCGTCGTAGGATATTACCAATTCGAATTCAGTCAGTCTTCTTGCCGATGACCATAACATCCGAGAACCTAACCCGCTGTTGCGAGTGTCCGGGTTAATGTTCACGGAAACAAATTAGTAGGCATACTAGTAGAAGGACACCACGTTTCCATGAAAGAATATCATAATGGAGAGCCTAGGCGGTCCATAACGTTGCCACCTTCTGTGTGAGATTGCTTCACATATGTTGTGATTCCGAAAGTTATACCAGATATTCCGGGAGTAAATGCGCTGTACAGTGTTGGCAATAGGTACTTCATATCACGGTTTGAATATTAAAGCAAGCCGTCAAGCCGTTGTAGAACATTAACTATTCGTGTAGGGTTAAGCTTCTTGCAGATTGCATTACCCACCGAAAAACTGACCAGCTGTGTCCGGAGTAAAACACCGTGTTAAGACGAACGAGCTAGTACAGATTTACTGACGCGCACTGTGATTTTGTGCATGACTGAGAATGTCGAGTATCATACCGTTTGAGAACGTTATCACCTCTTCTGAGAGTCGAACGGCTATATCAACAGCTTCAAATATCTTGTGACTACTAAAGTCAAACCAGATATTCCGGGTGCAAATGCGCTGTGCAGAATTGGCAATAGGCACTTCAATTCACGGTTCGAATACTGAAGCAGGCCGTCAAGCCGTTGCAGAACATTACCTAAAGGTGTAGGGTCGAATTCCGTACAGGATGCGTTATACTCCGAAAAACTAACCCGCGGTATCGAGAGTATAACATGGTGTTCAGAGAAAGAAATTTAAATACATTTAAGTGACGGGCACCTTATCTTCATGTATTCATAGGACTATCGATGTGTCAAACCGTTCGAGAACGATACTTCCTTCTTTGAGTGACAAAGGGCCAAGTCGACAACTTCACCCGTTCCAAGATTCCAAGAGTCAAATGAGGTCTTCCGTGAGTAAATTCCCTATACAGTACTGGGAATAGACACCTTATTTCACGGCTTGTATGTTAAAGTAGAGAACCAAACCGTTCGAGAACATTACCAATTCGTATAAAGTCAAACGTTTTATCGAAGACCTCACCTTCGCGAACATCTCCCGCTGCACCGAGAGTGCAATTTTGGGTTCGGAGAAAGAAATTATTATTCATTTCAGTGACGGGCCCCAAAACGTCATGTCGGAATTAGAAGGTCGAGGGTAAACAGTTCGAGACCGTTACCACCATCCATAATATTCGAATTGCTAAGTCAATAGTGTCACCCATCCTGTGAATTGGAGAGTCAAACCTGGTATTCCGGGAGTAAGTCCACTGAACAGTATTGCCAATACACACAATAATTCATGGTTTAAATATTAAAGTAGATCGCCCAAGCGTTTTAGATCGTTGCCAATTGGTATGAACTCAAACATATTGCCGATGACAATACCTTCGGAGAAGCTAACTCGCTGTATCGGAAGTATAGCAACGGGTTCAGACGTACTAAATAGTATATATTTACTGACGAGCACCTTAATTTCATGCGTGAATTAGATGATCGAGTATCAAGTCGTTCGAGGACGTTACCACCTTCATTGAGTGGCGAAAGCCTATGCCAATAGTTGAACCTATCCTATGATGCCGATACTATAACCAGGTATTCGTGAGTAAATGCCCTGATCAGAATTGGCACCAGACAGTCTATTCTTCGGAATAAATTATATAGTACAAAGTGAAACCGTTGTTGATCGTCATCTGTTGTTATTCAGTCACAATTTCACCGAAGGCCTTACCGTCCAAGAGCATAACTCGCTGTTTCCAGAGTATAACTTCCTGTTCATGGAAACAATGTAGTATACAATTTGGCGACCGGCATCATAATTACGTATATCAATAAGAAGATCGTACGTCAACCCGTTCGACATCGTCATCACATTTTTGGCAATCACACAGCTATGTTAACGGCATCGCCTATTCCGCGGTTTCCAGAGTCTATCCAGGTATTCGCGGAGTAAACCCTCCGGAAGGTATCGGCAATAGAGACTTTAACTCACGTTATGAATATTATAGTAGAAGGTCCAGGCGTCGGCGAACATTACCAATTCATATAAAGTAAACTTTTTACGGTAGGCATTACCTTCCAAAAACCAAACCCGCTGTATTAAGAGTATTACGTCGTGTTCAAGGACCCAAGTTCGAATACATTTTAATGACGCCACTCATAATTTCATGTATGAAGTAGAAGTTCGATGGTCATCCACTTCGACAACGTTACCACCTTCCCTGAGAGTCGAGCGTCTACGACAATAGCTTCAGCTATCCTGTAATACTGAAAATCAATGCAAGAATGCCGGGAGTAAATCCGCTGTACAGTATTGGCATCCTACACCCAATTTCATGGTATAACTGTTAAAGTTCAAGGGTAAACCTTTGTCCGACGTTACGTGTTCATATAGAGCCAAACTTTATAGCAGAGGTCTTACCTTCCGAGAAGCTAACCCGATATATCGAGAGTATAATATCGTGTTTAGTGAAACAAATTACAATACATTTCAGTAACGGGCACTTTAACTTCATGTACGAATAAGAAGATCGAGCGTCAAACAACTAGAGAACGATGACACCGTCTGCGAGAGACGAACGGCCAAGTGCACAGCTTCACCTATCAAGTGATTCCGAGATGCAAGCGAGGTATACCGGGAGTAAGCCCGCTGAAAACTATTGGCAATAGACACATCAATCTGTGGTGTGTATATTAAAGTAGAGAGTCAAACCCTCGGAGAACATTTCCAATTGGTATAAAGTTCATCTTTTCTCGAATACCTTACCATCTGCAAAACCTATCCAACTCTATCGAGTGCATATCTTTGCATTCAGTGAAATATACTAGTATACATTTTAATGAAGGTCACCTTATTTACATACATGAATAGAAAAATGGTGAGTAAAAATATTCGATAACGTTACCACCTTCATTAAGGGTCGAACTGCTATGCTAACTGCTTCATCTACCCTGTTATTTCGATAGTCAAATCACGTAGTCCGCGTCCATACGCGGCGTGCAGTATTGGCATAAGACGCGGAATTTCATGGTATAAATAATAAAGAACATAGTCAAACCTTTATAGAACGTTCCACATCGCTATGTATTCGAACAATGTACCGAAGGCCTCAATATTCGAGACGCTAACCCGCAGATACGAGACTATACCTTCGTGATCAGAGAAGCAAATTAGTATTTATTTCAGTGACGGGCACATTGATTTCATGTATGAATTAGAAGATTAAGGGTCAATGCGTTTGAGAACGTTACCACCATCTCTGAGTTCCGAACGGTTATGTCGATAGCTTCACATATCCTATGATTACGAGGGTCAAACCAGGTGTTGCGGCAGGAAATCTTCTGAACGGTATTGGAAATAGACACCTTAACTCACGGATGGAATATTAAAGTAGAGCGACAGACTGTTTGTGGCCGTTACCAATTGGTATAACGTCACACGTTTTACTGAAGACCATTCCCTCCGAAGACCTATGCCGCTGTATCGGGAGTATAACATGGTGTTCAGTGGGACGAATTAGTATACATTTTAGTGACGAGAACCTTAATCTTCTTTATGAATTAGAAGATCGTGCGCGAACAGTTCGACAACGTTACCACCCTATTTGAGATTCGATCGCCTATGTCAATAGCTTCACCTATCCTATCACACCGAGTGTCAGACCACGTATTCCGGGATTGAATCCACTGATCAGTATTGGGAGTAGACTCCTCAATTCACGGTTCTATCGTTAAAGTAGAGAGTTAAACCGTCGGAGAACATTACCAATTACAATAGGGACAAACTTTGGGCCCCAGCCCTGACTTTACGAGAACGTAACACGCTGTATCGAGAGTATAACTTCGTGTTCAGAGAAAGAAATTATTCCACATGTTAGTGATGGGCACCTTAACTTCATGTATTAATTAGACGATCGCTGATTGAATTGTTCGAGAACGATACCACCCTCTATGTTGGTCGAAAGGCTGAGTCAATAGCATCACATACCCTGTGATTCCAAGGGCCAAGCCAGGTATGCCAGAAGTAAAGTGGCTGAATTGCATTGACATCAGACACATAAATTCATGGTATGAATATTAAAGTAGATGGTCAATCGGCCGAGGAACATTACCAATTGGTACAGAGTCGCTCTTTTTACCGAATACATAACCATCCTAGAACCTAACGCGCTGTAGCGAGTGGCATGCTCAGTGCTCGAGAAAACAGATAGGTAGACATTATATCAGAAGCACTCCTTATATTCGTGTAAGAATTAGAATGTCGAATGTATAAGAGTTCGAAATCGTTACAACCTTCCTTGATATTCGGACTGCTAAGTCAATAGCATTACAAATCCTGTGATTTAGAGAGTCAAATCAGTCATTCCGGATGTAATCCCACAGGACACTATTGGCAATAAACCCTTTGTTTCACGCTAGAATAGAAAAATCGAGAGTAGAACCATTGCAGAACGATTCCACCTTCTTTGAAAGCCCAACATCTAAGTCAATAGCTTCTCATATCCTTTGGGTGCGAGAGTGAGACCACGTGATCTAGGCATAAATGCGATCAATAATATTGGCAATAGATATCGTAATTTGCGGCATGAATATTCAGATTGAGAGTCAAACCGTCACAGAACATTACCAATTGGTATAAAGTCATTCTTTTTAACAAGTACCTTACATTCAGAGAACGCAAGCCGCCGTAGCGATTGTCTTGATTTGGGCTCACAGGAACGAATTAGAAGATATTCCAGCAGACGGACATCTTAGTCTCATGTATCTATATGAAGATCTAGAGTCAAACCTTTCGAAAACGTTACCAGATACTTCGACAGTCGAACGGCTGAGTCAATAGCTTTACCTATACTTGTGATTCCGACAGTTAGGCCTGGCATTCCAGGAGTAAATCCGCTGATCCGTATTGGCAATGGACACCTTACTTCACGGTTTGAATATTAAAATAGACCGTCAAACAGTTTGAGGACCTTACCAATTGCTTTAAACTCAGACGACTTTACGATGATCATTCCGAACGAAAAACTAATCTGCAGTATCGAGAGTATAACTTCATGTTCAGAGAATGAAATTGGTATTCACATCAGTGACGGGCACGTTAAATTCATATGCGAATTTCAAGATCGATGGTCAAACCGCTGTAAAACCTTACCACCTTATGTGACAGACGAACAGCTAATTCAACAGGTTCACCTATCCTCTGATTCGGAGAGTCAAACCAGGTATTCAGTGAGTAAATCGGCTGAAGATTATTATCAATAGACACCTTATTTCACGGCTTGAATAGTAAAGTAGAGCGTCAAACATTATAAGTGCATTGCCAATTGGTATAAAGTCAAACACATGACGGATGGTCTCACCTTCGGAGAAGCAAACACGCCGTTTCGAGAGTAACGCGTTTTCCGGGAGTAAATCCATTGAATGGTATTGACATCAGACGTCTTAATTCACGGTTTGAATATTACACTAGAAGGTCAATACGTCGGAGAAAATTACCAATTTGTATAGAGTCATTCTTTCTACCGAAAACATTACCTTCCTAGAATCTAACCCGCTGTAGGGATTGTCATGCTTAGTGTCCGCGGTAATAAGTTTGTAGATATTATACCAGTGGCACACCTTATTTTGATATATGAATTAAAAGATCGATTGGTCAAACCGTTCGAGAACGCAACCAATTGGTACAGAAGTCAAATATCATACAGAAGGTCTTACGCTGCGCGAACCTCACTCGCGACATAGAGAGCGTAATTTCGTGTGCAGGACAGAAATTAGTAATTACTTTACTGACGGGTGCCTTAATTTCATGTATGTATTAGATGATCGAGGGCAAACAGTTCGAGAACATTACCTCCCCCTTTGAGACTCGAACGGCAAAGTCAATAGCTTCACCTGCCCTGTGGTTCTGAGCGACAGACCAATTATTGCTCGTGTAAATCCGCTGAAGAGTATTGGCACTAGTCACCATAATTCCCGGTTTGAGTGTTAATGTAGAGCGGCAAAATGTCTCAGAACGATACCAATTGTTACAAAGTCAACAGTCTTACTGAATTCCGTGCCCTCAGAAAGCCTAACCCGCGGTATCGAGAGCATAGCTTCGTGTTTAGAGAAACACATTAGTATACAATTTAGTGACAGGAACTTAAATTCATGTATGAATTAGGATTCCGATGGTCACACCGTTCGCGTGCGTTACCTCCTTCTCTGAGAGTGGCTAAGTCTATTGCTCCACCTGTCCTGTGATTCCGAGAGTGAAATGAGGAATTCCGGGAGAATAACTGCTGAACAGTATTGTCATTAGACACGTTATATCACGGTTTGAATATTAGGGCAGAGCGCCAAAAATCTGAGAACGATATCAACTTTTATCGAGTCATACTTTAACAGAAGAACGTACATACGGAGAAGCTAACCCCCGATATCGAAAGAATATCTTCGCGATCGGAGAAGCAAATTAGTATTCATTTTAGTGACGGGAATCATAACTTCAGATATGAATTAGTGGTCTAGTGTCAAACAGTTCGGGAACGTGACCACCTACTTTGAGAGTGGAACCGTCAGGTCAATACCGTCACATACCCCGGGGTGCTGAGAATCAAGCCAGGTATTCTAGGTGTTCATCCACTGGGCAGCATTGGCAATAGGCACCTTAGTATACGGATTGATTATTAAAGCAAACCGTCAAACCGGTGTAGATCGTTACCAATTGCTAAAAAGTTAAACGTCTTACCGAATACCATACCCTTCGAAAAACTGACTTGCTGTATCGAGAATATAACTTCGAGGACAGAGGAGCAAAGTAGTGTACATTTTAGTGACGG
Source organism: Lasioglossum baleicum (assembly GCF_051020765.1). Lineage (NCBI taxonomy): Eukaryota > Metazoa > Arthropoda > Insecta > Hymenoptera > Halictidae > Lasioglossum > Lasioglossum baleicum. The sequence goes on from NW_027469603.1 coordinate 72,770, forward strand.
CCACCTAAATGTCATCTATGAAATAGAATATGGTGAATCAAAGTGTTCGAGATCGTTACCGACTTCGTTGAGAGTCGAACGGATAAGTCAGTAGTTTCACTTGCCTTGTGATTCCGTAAGACAAACCCGGCATTCCGAGAGTCGCAAAACTGTCCACTATTGGCAAAGGACACATTAATTCACGTTTTGAAAGTTAATGGATAGAGTCTAACCATCTTAGAACGTTACCCATTCGTATAAGGTCAAAAGCCGTACCGAAGACCTTACCCTTCGTGGACATAACTCTGTGTATAGAGAGTCTAGCTTCGTCTTCAGAGATACAAAATTAGTATTCATTGTAGTCACGGACACCTTAGTTTCATGTATGCACGATAGTATCGAGTGGCAAGCCGTTCCAGAACTATACCACCTTCCTTGTGAAATCGCGCACCTAACACAATAGCTTCACCTATCCTGTGGTTTCATGAGTCAAACTCGGTATATTATAAGTCTATCCGCTGAAAAGAATTGGCAGTGGACACCATAATTCAGGGTCTGAATATTAGAGTAGAACGTGAGGCCGCTTGAGAACGATACCAACTGTTATAAAGTCAAGCGTTTTACCGAAGACCTTACCATCAGAAAAACTAACCGGCTGTATCGAGAGTATAACTTCCAGTTGAGAGAATGAAAGTAGTATTGATTTCAGTGACGGGGACCTTAGTTTCATTGCGAATAGAAAGATCGAGGTTCAATCCGTTCGAGAAATTCACCACCTTCTGTGAGAGTCGAACGGCTACGTCAACATCTTTACCTATCCTGTGACTCCGAGAGTCAAAGTAGGTATTCCAGGAGTATATCCGCTGTACAATATGGCACTAGATACCGTATTTCGCGGTATAAATATTAAAGTATATGGTCCATCAGTACATTACCAATTGGTATAGAGTCGCTCTCTTCACCGAATACATAATCATCCATGAACCTGCCGCGCTGTAGCGAGTTGCATCCTCAGATCTCACGAATACAAGTAGGTAGATATTATAGCAGAAGTACACCTTATTTTCAAATATGAATGAGTAGATCGAGTGTCAAACGGTTCCAGACCGCTACCACCGTCTTTGAAATTCGAACGGGCAAGTCAATAGCATCATATATCCTGTGATTACGACTGTCAAATGGTGTTCCCAGGAGTAAATCTAATGAACAGTATTGGCAATAGGCACTCTGTTTCGCGGTATGAATATTAAAGTAAGGAATCAAACCGTGTTTGAACGTTATAAATTGCAATAAATTCAAACATATCGCCGAAGGCGTTACCGTCCCAGAAGCTAACCCGCTCTATCGAGAGTATAGCTCCGTGTTTAGGGATACAGGTTAGTAAACAGTTTAGTGGCGGGAACTGAATTTCATTATGAGTAAGGAGATCTGGGGTCAAACCGTTCGAGATAGATACCTCGATCTGTGAGAGACAAACGGCCAAGTCAATGACTTCACCTATCCTGTGGTTCAGAGAGTCAGCCCGGGAAATCCGAGTGTAAGCACGCTGAAGGGGATTGGCAATAGACACTTCAATTCGCGGCTTGAATATTAAAACAGGCCGTCAAGCCGTTGAATAAAATAATTTATAGGTATATGGTCGATCTTCTGTCAGAATGCCCCACCATATGAAATACTATCCCGCTGTATCGGGAGTACAACACCGCGTTCCGAGCTACGAACTAGAATACATTTTAGTGCCGAGCACCATAATTCCATGCATGATTTACAAGATAGAGCGTCAAACAGTTCGAGAACAATGCGACCTTCTGTGAGAGACGAACGGCTGAGTCAATACTATCACCTCTTTTTGTGATTTCGAGAGACAATCCTGGTATTCCTGGAGTAAATCCGGTAAACGGTATTGTCAAATGATACCTTAATTAACGGTTTGAATATTAATGTATAGTGTCAAACCATTGCAAGACATTACCTTTTCGCATAGAGTCAAACTTTTTACCGAAGGCCTTACCTTCCGTGAAAACCAACCCTCTGTACGGAGTGCTCTGCTTCGAGTTCATGCAAAAATATAAGTAGTCATTTTAGAGACGGGCACCTTAATTTCATGTATGAATTGGAAAATCGGGTGTCAAACCGCTCGAGAACGTGGCCCCCTCCTGTCATAGTCGAACCACTATGTCAATACCTTCACCTATCAAGGGATTCGGAAAACAAAACCTGGTATTCCTGGTCTAATCCGCTGAACAGTATTGGCAATAATCAGCTTATTTCACGATATGAATAATAATGCAGATCATCAAATCGTTGTAGAGCTTTACCTATTCGTATAGAGTCAAAGATTTTACCGAAGGCCTTACCTTCCTAGAAGCTAGCCAGCCCTACAGAGGGTGTGGCTTCATTTTCAGAGAAGCAAGTTAGTATAAATTTTAGTGACAGGCACCATAATTTCATGTATTACTTATTAGATTGAGAGTTAAACCGTTCGACAACATTACCACTTTCTTTTAGAGACGAACGGCTAAGTCCATAGCTTGACGTATTCAAATATTCTAAGAGTCAAACCATGTATTTCCGGAGTAAACGTTACTAATTTCCTACCTTCAGCACTGAGCAAGACACTTGCTGCAGCGGTTTGGGCTTCTGGGAAGGTATGGCCCTCGGTAAAAAGTTTGACTCCAAATTAAAAGAGAAAGTTCTATAACCGATGGACGCTCTACATTAATATTCAAACCGTGAATTATGCCGTCGGTTGCCCACACTGTTCACTGGATTTACTCGCGGTATACCTGCTTATACTCATGCTATCACATGTTAGATGAACTTATATCGAGGTCTTGTAGTTGTACGCTGCAGCTCGAAGCGGCATTACTGTATGGTTTCAGTCAATTCCTTATCCTTCATTTTGTACGATATGCATTCTGTCACAGTTTTCTATTTATTTATACGTACTGTAACCTTCTCTTATCCCATTTCCGATTCTTATAAAAATTTCCAGTTTTTAATACCCAAAAATGTAATGATAAGGTTAAGTTCCATTTGAATTAGATGAGCTCACGTTGATGACATTATTTTGTTAAAATTATTGTCACTTCAAGAGATTGCCTCTATTCGCACATACGCATCCGGAGTGACTCGACTGTTGCGGTCTTGTAGTTGCGACTGGTAGATTAGAGCCACACTGTAGTACGCGCATCGTTAATTTGGTTAACCTCAATATTGTACTGCAAGCATTCCACCACGGATATATATTTATTTCTGCATACTGTAACTAACAATTACGATATTTTCGGTTTTTCTCATAATTACCAGTTTTTAATATCAAAAAATATAGTTTTTGTGAAAAGTGTCATTGGAATTAGTACATTGAACATTTATGAACGTTCACATGATCGGAGCGACGCTGCTATATCGTCGTTGTGAATTTCTTCAAACCCTATACTGTATCGTTCATATTCTTTCGCAGATTCAAACTTATTTCTACATACTGTAACCCTGTTTTGATATTCCCAATTTTTTTTTTTCAAAATTTTCGATTTCTGGTTGAGAAGATTTGTATTTCTTAATAAAAGTGTCTTTGGAATTATTTGTGTGTACGTTTATGACAATATTTTGATGTGTTCTGGGGTATTTTGTAGGATTGTATCTATACGTATCAGCTTTTCCAGAGCAGCACGGCTCCTGTGATCTTGTAGTAGCGTTCATTAGATCGGTGCGTCACTGCTGAATGGCCTTTGTATATATTTTTAAACTTAACATTGTACAATAATAATTCCTTCACAGTCAAGTATTAAATTTTATTTGCTGTAATTCACTGTTATGGTATGTTCGATTTGGCAGTATTATAAATTTTATTTTGGGGATTTGTAATGCTTAGTATACGTGTCTTTGGAAATAGATGAGTGTACATATATGACAATTTTCTAACAAGGTTGCAGATACATTATATGATTGTCTATATACCTACTTACGCGTAGGGTGCGACATGGCAGGATTGACTTTGTAATTGTGTCCGCTAGATCGGAGCCACAGTGCCGATAGGTCTTTGTTAATTTCTTTGACCTTGATATTGTACCGTTTGCATTCCTTCTCTGTTTTCTGTTGATGTGTACATACAGTAATTTACTGTTAGGATATGTATTCTTGAAATTACAAAATTTCAAATTTTCAATTCCAGAACTTGTATCGTACATGAAAAGTGCCTTTGGAATTAGTTGATCATACGTTTGTGACATTTTCTTGTTAATAATATTCTTATTTTATGTGATTGTCTGTACACGTACCCACGCATCCAGGGCAACTCAGTTGGCGTGATCTTACAGTTTCGTTCAACAGATCAGGGCGACACTATTGGCAGATCCTCGTTAATCTCTTAACCATGACTTTGCGCCGTATGAATTTTATCCCAGCCTTCCATTTATTAACACACAGCGTAATTTAATGTCTTGATATTCACGATTTACTTCGAAATTTCAATTTTTATTTTAAAAAATTGTATTTGTTGGTAAAAGCGTGCTTGCAATTAGGTGAGCTTAAGCTTATGACAATACTTTGTTGAGCTTGATGTTATTTTATATGATGGTCTGTATTCATACCTAGGATTCCGGAGCGAAAGTGCTGTGGTGGACTTGTAGTTGCGTATGGTACATCGGAGCAACGCTGATGGATGGTCTACGTTAATTTCCTTAACCTTGAACTTGTTCTATTTGCAGTTCCTCCCATCTTTGCTATTTATTTCTTCGTACTGTAATATACTGCTGTGATTTCATCGATTTCGTCTGAATTTTTATATACTAATTTCAAAAATTGTATTTTTTTTTTTTTATTAGAGAGCGCCTTTGGAATTACTTGCGTGTACGTTTATGACCATACCTTGTATAATTTGTTGTTACATTGTGTGAATGTTTCTACATGTTCATACTCTCCCGGAGCGACACGACTGGACTTGTCTTGCAGTTGCGTTCACTAGATAGGAGCGACTCTGCTCTATGGCATATGTTCATTTTTTTAACCTTGATATTGCACTACTTTCTTTCTTTAACTATTTCCAGCTTATTAGTACACACAGTAATTTACTGTTTCGATTCTTTCGATATTTTCAAAACTCCCAATTTCTAATATCAGTCATTGTACATTTCATGAATGGTGCCTTTGGAATTTGATGAGTGTACGCTTCTGATCATATGTTGTTGAATTGTTAGTCATTATATATGATTGACTCCTTATGTACCTTCGCTGCCGGTGCGACAGCACTGGATTCGTCTCGTTGTTGCGTTCGCTAGGTCGGAGCGACAAATACTGTATTTGTACGTTAATTTCTTTAACCTTGATATACTACCGTATGTATTCTTTCGCATTCTTCCATTTATTTATATATACTGCAATTTACTGTTTTAATGCTTACGAATTTTTTCAAAATTCACAATTTTTAATATCAATCATTGTACATCTTATGAAAGGTGTCTTCGGAATCAGTTGAGTGTACGCTTATGTCATCAGTTTTCTTTATTTGTTGATATTTTAAACGATTCTGGGTGTACGTACCGACACTTCCGGAGCGTCACGGGTGGAGTTCTCTTGAACTTGCGTTCGGAATATCGGCGCTACAGTGCTGAATGGTCATTGATAATGTCATTGACCTTGACATTGAACTGTGTGCATTATTTCTCTGTATTATGTTTTTACCTACATACTGTAATTTACTGTTATGATATCTCCAGTTCTTTTCAAAATTTTCTATTTTTGGTTTAAAAAATTGAATTTATCAGTGATAGTGTCTTTGGAATTAGTCGAGTGTACGTTTATGCCACTATTATGATGAAACTTATTCTTATTTCACATAATACTCTTTATACGTACATGCGCCTCCGGAGCGACGAGCCTGTTATGGTATTGCAGGTGCGTTCGGCATATCGGACCGCCTCTACGGTATTATCTTCGTTAATTTCTCTAACCTCGATATTGCGCCGAATGCATTCCTTCGATATTCACTATTTATTTCTACATTCTGTGATCTACTGTTACGATATTTCCGATATTACTCAAACCCTACAATTTTTTATCTCAGATATTGTATTTTTTAGGAGCAGTGAAAACAACATGGCAGTAACGTACAGTATGTACAAATAAATGAAAAACTGGGAAAAAACTCTTACCGTACAATATGAAGGATAAAAGCATTATCAAAGACCATCCAGTAGTCTTGCTCTGTTCTGTCGCACGCAACTACAAGGCCTCGCCAGTCGTCTCGCGCAAACGTCGTATGTACATACCCAGGCAATCGTACAAAATACCAATTAGTTGAACAAAATAATGTCATACGGGTACACTGAACTAATTCCAAAGTCACTTTTCCGAAGACGTACATTTTTCTTAGATAAAGAATGAAAATTTTGATGAAAAATCGAAAATATCATAACAGTAAATTACAGAATGCATAAATAAATGGCAAACTGAGAAAAAAATTCATACGGTACAAAATCAAGGTTATAGAAATTAACAAAGACCTAACGGCACTGTCGCTCCAATCTTTCGAACGCAACTACAAAATCACTCGGGCCATGTCGCGCCGGACTCGTAGGTAAGCATATAGACAATCGTATAATGTAACAACAAGCTTAACAGAAAATTGCCATATATGTACACTCAACTATTTCCAAAGACACGTTTACAAGGAATTACAAATTTCTAAACAAAAATTAATAATTATGACAAATCGAACGTTCCGTAACACTGAATAACAGCATATGAAATTTAGTACATGACTATGAATGAATTAATATTGTACAATATTATTATTAAAATAATATTCAATGCATATACAGCAGTATCCCACCGGACTCGTGAACGCTACTACAAGACCACAGCAGCCGTGCCGCTCCGGAGAAGCAGATATGTATAGAGGCAATCCTATATAATACCCAAGAACTTAACAAAATATTGTCATTAACGTACACACACCTAATTCCAACGGCACTTTTACTAAGAAATACAATTTTTTAAAATAAAGATTTATAATTTCGAAGAAAATAGAAAATTTCATAACAGCAAACTACAGAACGTATGAATAAATGGAAAACGTGAAAAAATGGATAGGGTTCAAAACCATTGTTACACGAAAAAACGAAGCCCATCCAGTATGCCGCTCCGATCTGCCGAACGCAACAACAAAGCCATTACAGCTGTCTCGTTCTGGAAGCGTAGGTGCGCATTCAGGCATCTGTATAAAATAACAGTAAGTATTGCAAATTGTTATCATAATCGTACACATAACTATTTCCAAAGATACGATTAATAAGAAATACACTTTTTTAAAAGAAAAATTGGAAAGATCGGAGGAAATTAAGGACATCGTATGAGTAAATTGCGTTATTCCTATATAAACAGAGAATTCCGATTGAGGGAATACGGTACAAGATTGTGGTTAAAGGAATTAACGATGACCATACAGTATGCCGCTGCGATCTTCCTAACGCAACTACAAGACCACTCCAAGCGTCACGGCTCGGACGCGTAGATCCGCATACACACAAACGTATGAAAAATAACTAGCTTAACAAAATACTGTACCAAACGTAAGCTCATCTATATTCAAACACACTTTTACTATGAAATGTACAAATAAATGGAAGACTGGGAAGGAATGCATGCGGTACAGTACCAAGGTTAGATAAGTTCTCGAAGATCATGCAGTAGTGTCGCTCTGATCTACCGAACGCAGTTACGAGGCCTCTCCAGTCGTGTCGCACTGGAATCGTAGGTACCTACAAAAGGAATCATATAATATAACATCAAGATGAACAAGATAACGTCATAAACGTACTCTCAACTAATTCCAGGGAAATACATTCTTTTAAACTAAAAATTGGCAATTACGTAAAAAGTGGAAAATGTCATAAGAATGAATTACAGTATGTATATGTAAATGGAAAACTGGATAGAGCTGCGTGCGGTACAATATCAAGGTTAGAGAAATTAGCGGAGACCATGCAGTACATTCGTCCACACCAGCCGTACGTAGCTACAAACAAGACCTCGTCAGTGGTGTCGAAGGATAAAGTCGAAGGATAAAGGAATTGATGGAGACCATCCTGTAGTGTCGCCCGACCTGCTGTACGCAAATACATGACCGCGCCAGTGGTATCGCTCCAACAGCGTATGAACGTATGCAGACTACGATATGAAATGAAAACAGGTTTAACACAATAATGTCATAACGCGCATACATCTAATTCTGACGTCACTTTTACAAAAAAAATACAGTTCCTTAAGATATAAATTGAAAATTTAGATGAAAATCGAAAATGTTATAACGCTAAATCACAGTATGTGTAAATAAATGGGAAAATTGGGACAAAATGCACACGGCTCAAAATCATCGTTAACGAAATCAACGAAGACCATCCAGTATACAGCTCCGATCTGCCATACGCATGTACAGTGCCACTGCAGCTGTGTCGCTCCGGAAGCGTAGGTCTGTATACAGAAAATCATGTAAAATAACAATAAGATTAACAAAATAATGTCATAAACGTGCACTAAACTAGTTCCACACCCACTTCTAACCAGAAATACAATTTTTTCAACCAACAATACGCAATTTTGAATAAAATTGTAATCACCATAACAGTGTATTGCAGTATTTGTATATAAATATAAAAATGAGAAAGAATTGCTTGCGGTTCAAAATCATGTCTTAAGAAATTAACGGTGACCACACAGTAGTGTTGCTCGATCTGCCGTACCATCATTCACTGTTCGTTGTAGAACTTTACCCATTCATATACAGTCTAACTTTTTGCCGTAGGTAACTCCTTCCGAGAAGCTAACCCGCTATATTGACGGTATAACTTCGTGGTCCGAGAAGCAAATTAGTAGACATTTTAGTGACGGGTGCCGTCATTTCTTGTATGGATTAGAAGATCGGGAGGCAGACTGATCATGAACATTACCGCTCCCTTTGAGATTCGAACGGCCAAGTGAAGAACTTCACCTATACCGTGATTCCAAGAGTCAACCCAGGCATACCTGGGGTTAATCAGCTGAACAGTATCGGCTTTTAGACGCCTTAATTCACTGATCGAATATTAAAATAGAGCGTTGCACAGAGTGAGAACGTTCCCAGTTGCTATAATAAAGGCAAACGATTTTTCGAATGCCTTACCGTCTGAGAAGTTAACCCGCCGGATCAAGAGTGTAACGTCGTATTTATAGAAACACAATTGACACAACGGCTGTGTCAATAGCTTCACCTCTCCTGCGTTCAGAGATTCAAATATGGCACTTCGGGAGTAAATTCGTAGAGCAGTATTGGAAATAGGCACCTTTATTCACGGTTTGCATATCAAAGCAGGCCGTCAAGCCCCTGTAAAGCATTACCAATTCGTGTAGGGTCAAACTTCATAGAGAATACCTTACCCGCCGACAAACTGACCAACTGTATCGAGAGTATAACACCGTCTTCAGGGGTACGAAATGGTATTCATTTTTGTGACGAGAACCGTAAATTCATGTATGAATAAGATTATCGAGAGTCAAATCGGTGGAGAACGTTACCACCCTCTGTGTAATCGAAGGTCTATGGCAATAGCTTCACATATTCTTCTGATTCCGGGAGTCAAACCGTGTATTCCAGGAGTAAATCAGCTGGACGGTATTATTCGTAGACACCTGAATTTACAGTATGATTATCAAATTCGAACATCAAAGCATTTGAGAACGTTAACTATTGGCATAAGGACATTGCATATACCTGATACCTTACCTTCAGAGAACATAATCCGCTGCATCAATGGTATAAGTTCGTGTGCAGCGATACAAATTAGTAGATACTTTAGTGACGGGCACTTTAACATTTCGCTATAGGTTTAGACTCTATATCATTAGATAACGCTCTACAACGGTATCACGGTCTGCTTCAGTATACATAGCATGAATTAAGGTGCCTATTGCCAAAACTATTTAGCGTATTTACTCCCGGAATACCTGCTTTGATTCTCGGAATCGCAAGATATGTGGAACCATTGGCATAGCCGCTCGTCTCTCACAGAAGGTGGCAACGTTCTCACGCGGTTTGACCCTCCATCTCTTAATTCATACACGAAGTTGAGGCACCCGTCACTGAAATGAGATATAATTTCTTTCCCCGAACAGGAAGTTGTACCCTCGATACTACGCGTTAGATCCTCCGAAAGAAAGGGCCGTCTGTATTTTGTTTGACATTGTACCTTTTGGCAACGGCCTAAAACGGTTTGGCGCTCTACATGAGTATTCAAACCGTGAAATAAGGAGTCAAATGCCAGTACTCTTCAGCAGGTATACACTCGGATTACCTGGCATGGCTCTCGGAACCACAGGATAGTTCAAGCTATTCTGATATATATTCGATTTCACAAGGAAGGTGATCACGTTCGGAAATGGTTTGACACTCGATGTTCTAATTCATATTTAAAAATAGGGTGTCCTTCTGGTATAACGTCTACTCATTTGTTAGCGTGAGCACTGAGCATCACACTCGCTATAGCGACTTATGTTCTCGGAAGGTAAGGTAATTCGTAAAACCCTTGACTTTATACCATCTGGCAACGTTCTCAAACTATTCCACTCTCTACTTTAATATTCAATCCGTGAATTACGGTGTCCATTGCTAATAGTGTAGTGCGGATTGACTTCCGGGACACCCGATTTGACTATCGAAATATCAGGAAAGGTGAAGCTATTGACTTAGCTCTTTGCTCCGTATAGAATGTGTGATCGTTCTCGAACGATTTGACTCTCGATTGTTCTTCTATGCATGCATAAAAATGCGGAATCCGTCTGCTAAAATGACTACTCACTTGTACATTTCTGTACTCGTCATGCGTATAAAATAGTGTCCATTGGCTATTTAAATTGTAATTTTTGAAAAAAACGAAACGTATTCTCAAATTAGAAGATGCTTAGAATAATTTGAGACCAGTCCGGAATAAATCAAACGAATAAAAAATATAAATAATTTGAGATAAACTCATGCGCCCCCATATGCACCGGCTGAAACAGCTTATCAGTTCACATAACGAATTTATTTATTTGCTATATCAACGTTTGCAGCAACGTTTGCAAAACAATGCAGCCATAAGACGGACGTGGTTGGCACTATTAGAAGAAATAGGACTGGCATTTCCTCAGACTTGACAAAAATGTCTATTAGAAATGGCGAATACGTTGCTAGATTTAAAAATAAAATTATGTTAATGAAGTGGAAAGATAAGAGGGAGGTTTATATCGCGAGCACCGTGCATAATGATAACGTGGCAGAAATAGAGAAAAGGAGAATGAAAACAAAAAAAAAACAGAAACTGTAATAGACTATAATAAGAAAATGGGTGGAGTGGACATGAGCGATGGCGTTACGTAGCATACTCCACAGCAAGAAACAGACTCAAAAAGTGTTATAAAAAAATATTTCTCCATTCTATTAGATATTATTTGTTTGAATTCATATATACAATACAAAAAAAATAATGGAACGTTATCGCGAATTAATTTTTTGCTAGAATTTGTTGAGGACACTAGTGCATCATATCAAATAACAGGAGAAAAATCGACGCAAACTCGGACATCTAGGCCTAATATCACACAGTTACCCGGGAATCATGTTCTGGATTATATACCCGGAACGTCGAATACAAAAATTCCTACCCGAATGTGTGTATGTTGTTATAATCGCAAGATCAGCAAAGAATCCCGTTACTGGTGTTCCATTTGTAAAGTCCCATTATATATATCACCCTGTTTTGCTGAACACCACGCCACAGCAGGAATTTAAATTCATGCTATCATATGTAGTTAATCTTTTTTTTTCGTCTAATAAGTATATTATATATGTTTAAGTAAACAATATAAATATGCATTGGTAATAAAAGTGTCAATCTTATAAAATAATCCCACCTTTTTGATCCAATACCTTATCAGCGCAACTTACTCTGTGATTGACGAGTATACTCGTCATGGTTTGATTCTGGCGAAACAAAACGGTGCGCGCTCCCGAACGAGGGCGCCACAGTAAACTGGTTAAAGTCGATCGCCTAAGACAGTAGCTTCATCTATCGTATGATTCTGCGAGTTAAGCCAGGTACTCCGGGATTAAATACGCTGAACTGTATTGGCAACAGATACCTTAACTCATGGTTTGAATATTAAAGCAGACCGTCAATCCGTTGTTGAACGTTACCCATTGGTATAGAGTAAAACACTTCACAGATAGCCATACCTTCGGAGATGCTATCCCGCTATTTCGAGAGTATTACTTCGTTCTCAGGGATACAAATTACTCTACACTGCAGTGTGGGGCACTTCAATTTCATGTATGAATGAGAAGACCGAGTGTGAAACCGCTCGAGAACGTTTCCATCTTCCATGTGAATCGCACATGTATTACAATGGCTTCACCAGTCCTGCGATTCCGAGAGCAATACGTGGTCTCTCAGAAGCACATACGCTGAACAGTATTGGCAATGGATACCTTAGTTCACAGTTTGTATATCAAAGTATAGCGTCAAGCCGTTAGCGAACCAAAACAAATTAGTAGATCGCTGAGACTCCTTACCAGACACTTTACCTACCGAGAACATAACCCGCTGTATCGTGGGTTTAACTTCGTGTCCACAGAAGCAAATTACTGTTTATTCTAGATATGCATGAATAAGTAGTTCTAGTGTCAAACCATTCGAGAACGTTATCACCTCCTTTGGAGGTCGCACACCTATGTCATAAGCTGCAGCTATCCTCTGATTCCGAGAGGCAAACCAGGTATTCCAAGAGTTAATTCGCTGAACAGTATTAGCAATAAACACCTCAAGTCACTGTATGAATATTAATGTACAGTATCAAACCGCTGGAGAAAGTTACAAATTTGTATAACGTCATGCTCCTCAGCAGATACCTTTCTTTCCGAGAACATAACCCACTGTATCGTGGGTATAACTTCGGTATCATCGGAACAAATTGGTAGACGTTTTAGCAGACGGAAACGTTAACACCATATATGAATTAGACGATCGAGCATCAAACAGTTCGAGATCGATAACACCTTCTAAATAAGGTCGAACGTTTTACAGAAGGCCATACCTCCCAAGCTCCTATCCGATGTAGCGATTATCATGCTTAGTGCTCACGGAAACATATTAGTAGACATTTTAGCAAAGGGAAACCTAACCTTTTTGTATGAATAGAATAATCGAGACACAAACATTTCGAGAACGATACCTCCTTCCTTACGTCAGAAGCGATCAGTACTCAATAACTTCACCTCTCCTGTCGCTAGTCAACCCAGATATTGCTGGTGTCATTCCGATGAACAGTTTTGCAATAGGGACCATATCGCGCGGTATGAAGGTTAAAGTACATAGATTACCCGTAGGAGAACATTAACAATTTCAATAAGGTCTGCCTTCTTACCAATTACCTTACCTTCCGAGAACCTAACCCGCTCTGTTGAATGTGTTGCAATGTGTTCACAGATTCGTAGACGTTTTAGCAGACGATAGCCCTACATTCACATTCGCATAGAATAATCGAGAGCCAAACCGTTCGTCAATATTCCCACCATCTCTGAGAATCGAATGACGAAGTCAATTGCTTCACCAATTCTGTGATTCCGACAGTTAAGCCAGGTATTTTGGGTGCATGTCCGCTGAAAATTATTGGCATTAGGCACCTGAACTCACGGTATGAGTATTAAAGGAGACCGTCGTACTGTTGTACAATGTTAGCTATTCCTATAAAGTCAATCTTTCTACAGAAGGCCTTACCTTCCGAGAAGCTGAACCCATATATCGTGGGAATTACTTCGTGTTCAGAGAAGCAACTTAGTATACATTTTGATGGCATGCTCCTTAATTACAGGAATGAATTTCAAGATAGAGTGTCAAACCGCTCGAGAATGATGCCCCATTCTCTCAGAGTCGAACGATTGTGTCAATAGCTTCACCTATCCAGGGTTTCGGAGAGCCAAACTAGGTATTCCTGGACAAATTCGCTGAACAGTATTGGCAATAGGCAGCTTATTTCACGGTGTGAATAATAATGCAGATCATCAAACCGTGTAGATCTTTACCTATTCGTATAGAGTTTAACATTTCACCGATGGCCTTACCTTCTCAGAAGCTAACCAGCTCTATAGAGGGTGTGGCTTCGTGATCAGAGAAGCAAGTTAGTATGACTTTTTGATTGAGGCACCATAATTTCATGTATTACTTATTAAATCTAGGGTCAAACCGTTCGAGAACGTTACCACTTTCTTTTACAGACGAACCGCTAAGTCCATAGCTTGACGTATTCAAATATTCTAAGTGTCAAACCATGTATCCCCGAAGTAAATGTTACTCATTTGCTACCTTGAACATTGAGCAAGACATTGCTGCAGCGGTTTGAGCTTCTCGGATGGTACGGCCCTCGGTAAAATGGTTGACTCTAAGTTAAAAGATAAAGCCCTATATCCGTTGAACGCTCCACCTTCATATTCATACCGTGAAATATACTGCCCAGCGGATGTTCTCCCGAAATACCTGGTTTTACTTTCGGAATCACAGGATAGCAGATGCTATTGTCTTAGCATCTACTGCATCCACTCTCAGCGAACGTGGCAAAGGTGTCAACGGTTTGACCTGTGATCTTCTAATTCATGCACAGAACAATGGTGCCCGTGTATATTATGTATACTAATGTGCTTCTCTAGTCACGAAGTAATGCTCTCGATGCAGCGGGTGAAGTCCGCGGAAGGTGAGGCCCTCGGTAGAACGTTTGACTTTACGCTCATTGGTATCTTTATCAGACGGTATAACGTCATACCTTGATATTCAAACCGTGAACTAACGATTCCATTCGCAATGCTGTTCATTCGATTTACGCTCGGAATACCTGATTTGATTCACGGAAACACAGGGTAGGTGAAGCTCTATTCTTGGCCGTTCGACTCTCAATGAAGGCGGAAACGATCTCGAAATGTTTGATACACAAACATCTAATACAAACATGAGAATACTGTTTGCGTTTCTAAAATGTATACTAATTTCCTTCTCTGTACTCGAAGTTATACTCTTGTTACAGCGGGGGAGATTTTCGAAGGATAAGTCCTTCTCTAAAACGTTCGACTTTATAGTAATAGGTAACGTTCTACAACGGTTTGGTATTCTGCATTAATATTCAAGCCGTTAACTAAGGTGTCCAATGGCAATACTTTTCAGTGTATTTGTTACCGGAATATCTGGTAATACCCTCGGAATCACAGGATAGGTGAAGCCATTGACTTAGACGATCGATGCTCAAAGTGGGTGGTAACATTCCCGAATGGTTCGACCAGCGATCTTCTAATTCATACATGCAAATACACCGACCGTCAGTAAAATGCATAATAGTTTGCATCGCTGAACATGATATTACGCTCTCGATACAGTGGGTTGCTTCTCGGATGGTTAGGTATTCGGTAAGAATAACTACTTTATTCGAATTCATATTGTTTTCCGACGGCTTGACTCAATACTTTATCATTTATACCGCGCATTAAGCTGCCTATTTCCATAACTGTTCAGCGGATTACCTTCGGAATTGCTGGTTTCCAAATCGGAATCGCATGATAGGAAACGCTGATGACATAGCCTATCGGCTTTCAAAGACGGTGGTAACGTTCTCGGACGGTTTTACACTCGACCTTCTTATTCTTTCTTGAAATTATTGTACCCGTCACTAAACTGTGTACCAATCCGTTCGTCGGAACACGATGTCATACACCAGATACAGCGGGTTAGCTTGTCGGAAAGTAAGGTCTTCGATGAAAAGCTGGACTCTATAGCTATAGGTAACGTTGCACAACTGTGTGACCCTGCACTTTAATATTTATACCCGGAAATAGGGTTTTTAATGCCGGAACTGCTCAGCGGATTTACTCCCAGAAAACCTGGTTTGACTCTCGGAATCACAGCATGGGTGAAGCCATTTTCCTAACTGATCCACTGTCATAAAATGTGGTAACGTTCTCGAACAGACTGACATTCGATCATCCAGTTCATACACGAAGTTAAGGTGTCCGTCACTGAAATGAAGATAAATTTCTATCTCAGAACCCGAAGTTATACTCTCGATGAGTCCGGTGAGGTTCGCGGAAGGTAACGCCTTCGGTAAACGTTAGACCATATACCAATTGACAACGTACCAAAAAGGGTTTGACGCTCTACATTAATATTTAAACCGTGAATTAAGGTGTCATTTGCTAATACCGTTCAGCAGGTTTACTCACTGGATACCTGGCCTGACTGTCGGAATCTCATTATATGTGCGGCTATAGACTTAGCCGTTCGTCTCTCACAGAAGGTGTAACGTTCTCGACAGGTTTGACGCACAAACTTCTAATTCATACATGAAATTGATGTTCCCGTCGCTAAAGCGCGTAATAATTCTTGCCCCTGCAAACGCAGTAATTCTCTTGACACAGCGGGTTAGTTTTTCGGATGATAAGGTCTTCGGTAAGAAGTATGTCAATGTACAAATGGAAAATGTTGTACAACGGCTTCTCTCTCTAGCTTAATATTTATACCCTGGAACAGGGTCTCTATTGGCAATATTCTACAGCCGATTTACTACTGGAATACGTCGTGTGACTCTCAGGCTCAGAAAATATGAGAAGCTATTGACTTTGCCGTTCGATCCTCAATAAAGTGGCTAATGTTCGCAAAGGGTTTGACTCTCTATCTTCCAACTCATTCGTGAAATTAGGGTGCCCGTTACTAAAATGCATACTTACTTGTATCTCTGATAACGAAGTAATACTCTCTATTCCGCGGATTAGGTACTCGGAGGGTAAGGTCTTCGGTAACACGTTTACCTTTATAGCATGTTGTGACGTTCTCAAACGGTTTCACGCGATATACTGATATTCAAACCGCGAGTTATGGTGTCCATTACCTATACTGTGTACAGCGGATTGTCTCCCTGTATACCTGGTTTGCCTATCGGAATAGCAGGATACGTGTAGCTATTGAATTGGCCTCTTGGCTTCCAAAGAAGATGGGATCGTCCGCGGTCGGTTTGACTCTCGATAATTCCGTTCGTACATGACAATAAGGTGTTCTTCTGCTATAATGTCTACTAATTAGCTTCCGTGAACAGTATGTAAAGCTCTGCCTACAGCGGGTTGAACTACTCGGGAGGTAAGGCCTTCGGTAAAAAGTTTGATTCCATACGAATAGGTAAAGGTCCACATCGGTCTTACGCACTACTCTAATATTCGAACCTTGAACTAAGGCCTCAATTAGCAATTCGGTGCAGCAGACAGACACCCGGAATTCCTGGCTTCACTATCGGAATAACAGGATGCGTGATGCTTTTGATTTATCTGTTCGAAACTCAAATATGTTGGTAACGTTCTCGCACGGTTTGACTATCTACCTTAATATACATACCGCTTGATTAAGCACATTTATTGCCAACGTTGATCAGACGATTTAATCCTGGAATACGTGCCTTGACCCTCGATATCACAGGACAGGTGTAGCTATTGACTCAGCTGTTCGTTTCTCAAAGAAGGTGGTATCGATCTCGAACTGTTTGATGCTCGATCGTCTAATTCATATATGGTGTTACCGTTTCCGTCTACTAAAACGTCTACCAATTTGTTCCGACGATACCGAAGTTATACCCACGATACAGTGGGTTATGTTCTCGGAAAGTAAGGTATCTGCTGAGGAGTATGACGTTATACAAACTTGTAACTTTCTCCAGCGGATTGAATCTGTACATTAATATTCATACAGTGACTTGAGATGTTTATTGCTAATACTGTTCAGCGAATTAACTCCTGGAATACCTGGTTTGCCTCTCGGAATCAGAGGATAGCTGCATCTTTTGACATAGGTGTGCGACCTCCAAAGGAGGTGATAACGTTCTCGAATGGTTTGACACTAGATCTACTTATTCATGCATCTCTAGAATAAACAGTAATTTGTTTCTGTGGACACGAAGTTAAACCCACGATACAGCGGGTTATGTTCTCGGTAGGTAAAGTGTCTGGTAAGGAGTCTCAGCGATCTACTAAATTGTTTTGGTTCGCTAACGGCTTGACGCTATACTTTGATATACAAACTGTGAACTAAGGTATCCATTGCCAATACTGTACAGCGTATGTGCTTCTAAGATACCACGTATTGCTCTCGGAATCGCAGGACTGGTGAAGCCATTGTAATACATGTGCGATTGGAAGATGGAAACGTTCTCGACCGGTTTCACACTCGGTCTTCTCATTCATACATGAAATTAAAGTGCCCCACACTGCAGTGTAGAGTAATTTGTATCCCTGAGTACGAAGTAATGCTCTCGAAATAGCGGGTTAGCATCTCCGAAGGTATGGCTATCTGTGAAGTGTTTTACTCTATACCAGTGGGTAACGTTCAACAACGGTTTGACGGTCTGCTTTAATATGCAAACCTTGAGTTAAGGTATCTATTGCCGATACTGTTCAGCGTATTTACTCCCGGAGTACCTGGCTTGACTCGCAGAAT
>NW_027469604.1:0-91201 GCF_051020765.1 Lasioglossum baleicum
TATACTATCTTGCTTCTCTGAAAACGAGGTTATACTCTCGATACAGGGGGTTGGATTCACGGAAGGTAAGGTCTTCGGTAAGAGGTCTGAGTCTATACGTATAGATAAAGCTGTACCTCAGTTTGATGCTCTGCTATAATATTCAATCCTTGAATTAATGTTTCTATTGCCCCCAGTGTCCAGCGGAATTACTTCCAGAATATCTGGTTTGCCTCTCCGAATCTCAGAATAGGTGAAGCTATTGACTCAGCCGTTCGACTCTCAAAGAAGGTGGAAACGTGCCCGAGCGGTTTGACTCACGGCCTTCTTATTCATGCATGTAATTAAGGTGCGACACACTAGAATGTATAATAATTTGTGTCGCTGAACGCAAAGTTATACCCTCGATACGGCGGGCTAGGATCGGGGAAGGTAAGGTATCCGGGAAGGAGTATGAAGTTATTCCAATTGGTAAATTTCTACAGCTATTTGACTATGTACTTTGTTATTCACACCGCGAGGTAAGGTGTCTATTGCCAGTACTATTCAGAGTGTTTAGTCCTGGTATACCTAGTTTGACTATTGGTATGACAGGAAAGCTGAAGCTATTGACACAGCTGTTCGACTCCCAAGGAAGGTGGGATCATTTTCCAAGGGTTTGACTCTTGACTGTTCTTCTATTCATGCATAAGAATTAGGTATCCGTCTGTTAAAATGTCTATCAATTTGTTTCCGTGAGCACTTAGCATGACACTCGCTGCAGCGTGTTGCGTTTCAGAAGGATAGGTATTCGGTGCAAAGAATGACTTTATACATATTGATATTTTTCCCCGACGGTGTGACTCACAACTTTATTGTTTATACTGTGAATTAAGCTGTCTATTACAAAAACTCTTCAGCGGAATAGCCTCGAAATAGCTGGTTTGCATCTCGGAATCGCGGGATAGGATACGATTTTGACTCAGCCGATCGGCTCTCAAAGATGCGGTAACGTTCTCAAACTGTTTGTGTCTGGATTCTGCTATTCACACATGAAAATCACATTCCCTCCAGCTAAAGTGTGTACTATTGTGTTTCTGTGAACATTCAGCACGGCACTCGCTTAAGAGGGACAGGTGTCGAACGGTATGCTTTCGGTATAGAGAATGACTTTATACGAGTTGGAAATGATCTCCGACGGCTTGACTCTCTACTTTAATGCGCATACCATGAATTATGGGGTATGTTGCAAATCTCTTCAGCGGCTTTACTCCCGGAATACCTTGTTTAACTCTCGGCATCACAGGATGGGTGAAGCTTTTTCCTTAGCTCTGTGCGACTATCAAGAAAGGTGGTATCTTTCTCATCTGGTTTGACACTCGGTCTTCTAATTCATACATGTAATTAAGGTGCTCGTCACTGAAATGAAGACTATTTTCTGGTTCTGATGACGAAGTTATACTATAGATGAAGCTAGTGAGGTTCGCGGATTGTAGGACCTGATCTAAAACGTTTTACTCTATATCAATTGGTAAGGCTCTCAAACGGCTTGACGATCTACTTTAATATTCGTACCGTGAATTAAGGTGTCCATTGCCAATACTGCGCAGGGAATTTACTCCCGGAGTAGTTGGTTTGATACTCGGAACAATAATATATGTGAAGCAATTGAATTTGCTGTTTGACAACAAAGGATGGTTTATGTGTTCTTGGACGGCTTGTCTATCGATCTTCTTGCTCAGACATGATATTAAGGGTCCCGTTAATAAAATGGAGGCTAATTTGTTTCCCTGTAGAAATAGCTATACTCTCGATACGGCGGGTTAGCTTCACCGAAGGTAGGGCTGTCATTAAAATGTTTGACTCTATACAAATTGGTACCGCTCTAAAACAGTCTGATGCTCTACAGTAACATTCAAACCGTGAACAAAGGTGTCTATTGCCGTAATAGTTCAGCGAGTTTGCTCGTGGAATACCTGGATTGACGCTCGGAATTGCAGGAACAGTGAAGATATCGACTTATCCATTAGACTTTCACAGAAGTTGGCAACGATTTCGACCGGTTGGAACCTCGACCTTCTAATTCATACATGAAGTTATGGTGCCCGTGTCAGAAATCGAGACTAGCTTCTTCCGACGTACTCGAAGTTATACTCTCGATGAAGACGCTGAGATTCGCTGAAGATAACGCCTTCGGTAAATGTTTGACTTGATACTAATTGGTATCGCACTAAAACGGTCTGACGCTCTACTTCAATATTCAAGCCGTGAATTAAGGTCGCTATTACCAATTCCGCTCAGCGAATTCTCTCCCGGCATACTTGGTTTGACTGTCGGAATCGCAGGATAGGTGAAGATATTTCCTCTGCAGATCATCTCACACAGACGGTGCAGCGTTCTCGAGCGGAATGATCCTCGAGGGTATAATACATGCATGAAATTATGGTGTCCTTCTCCGAAATGGAGACTAATTTCTTTCCAAGTACACAAAGTTATAGTCTCAGTACAGCCGGCTACCTTTTCGGAGGCTAAAGTCTTTGGTAAAATGTTTGATTTTATACCGATTGTCAATGACCTCAAACGCTTTTGACGCTGTACTTAAATACTCAAACCGTGAACTAAGGTGTCTGTTGCAAATAATTTTCAGCGAATTTACTGCAGGAATTCGTGGTTTTACTCTAGGAATCACACGATGCGTGATGTTATTGCCTAAGCAGATCCACTCACAAAGAAGTTGGGATCGTGGTTGGCTGTCGTCTATTCTGTCCATACATGAAAATAAGGTGTCTGTCTGCTAAAATGTCTACTCATTTGATTCCGTGAAAACTGAGATAGACACACGCTGCAGTGGGATAGATACGCGGAAGGTAACGTATTGGTTAAAAAGATGACTTTCTTTTAATTGATAATGTTAACCAGCGGTTTGATTCCTTGTACGAATTACACGATCGTGTGCCAAAGCTTTCGAAAACATTACCACATTCCTTAAAGTCGAACGCCTAAGACAAGCCAGGTATTCCGGGTGTAAATACGCTGATTATTATTGGCAATAGATACCTTAACACACGGTTTGAATATTGAAGCAGACCGTCAAATCGTTGTTGAACGTTACCTATTGGTATAGATTAAAACACTTTACAGATAGACATATCTTCGGAAATGCTAACCCGCCATTTGGAGAGTATAACTTCATGATCACAGAACGAAATTCGTATTCATTTCAGTAATGGGGACCTTAACTTCATGAATGAGTCTGAAGATCGAAGGTCAATCCGCTCGAGAACGTTGACACCTTCTGCGAGAGACGAGCGGCTAAGTTAATAGCTTCATCTGTCCTGTGGTTCGGAAAGTCAAACCTGGTTATCCAGGTGTAAATCCGCGTCATAGTATTGGCAGCAGACACCTTAAATTACGCTATGAATATTCAGGTAGAGAGTCAAACCGGCAGTGGAAATGACAGGCTGGTACAAAGTCATTCTTTTTGCAAATTACCTTATCTTCCGAGAACGAAACCGGCTGCTGGGCGTGTATTGCATCGTGTTCAGTGGAACGAATTAGTATTCATATTAGTGACGGGACCCTTAATTTTATGTATGAAAGAGAAGGTTGCGAGGCAAACCGTTGCAAAACGTTACCACCTTCCTTGTGAATCGCGCACGTATTACAATAGCTTCACCAGTCCTGCGATTCCGAGAGCAATACGTGGTCTCTCAGAAGCACATCCGCTGAAAAGTGTTGGAAATGGATTCCTTAGTTCACAGTTTGTATATCAAAGTATAGCGTCAAGCCGTTTGCGAACCTAACAAATTGGTAGATCGCTGATACCCCTTACCGGACACATTACCTTCCGAGAACATAACCCGCTATATCGCGGGTTTAACTTCGTGCCCACAGAAACAAATTACTGTTTATTCTAGTGATGGGCACCTTCATTTCATGCATGAGTATGTAGACCTAGTGACGAACCATTCGAGAACGTGATCACCTTTTCTGAAGGTCGCACATGTATATCAAAATCTGCAGCTATTCTGTGATTCCGAGAGGCAAATCAGGTATTCCAGGAGTCAATTCGATGAACAGTATTAGCAATAATCATCTCAAGTCACTGTATGAGTATTAGAGTGCAGAATCAAACCGCTGGAGTTAAGTTACAAGTTTATATAACGTCATTCTCCTCAGCAGATACCTTACTTTCCGAGAACATAACCCTCTGTATCGTGGGTATAACTTCGGTATCAGGGGAACAAATTGGTAGACGTTCTAGCAGACAGAAACCTTAACCCCACACCTGAATTAGAAGATCGAGCACCAAACTGTTCGAAATCGTTTCCACCTTCTTTGAGAGTCGAACAGCTGAGTCAATAGCTACACCTGTCCTGTGATTCCGAGAGGCAAGGCACGTACTCCAGGATTTCATCATCTGATTAGCGCTTGCAATAAATATGCTAAATCGAACGGTATGAATATTAAGGTAGACAGTCAAACCGTCGGTGAGCATTTCCAGTTTGTATATGACCAATATTTTTATGGAAGGCCATACTGTCCGAAACCCTGACCCGCTGTATCGAGGGTCTTACTTCGTGTTTCGAGAAGCAAATTAGTTTTCATTTTAGTGACAGGCAACCTAATTTCATGCATGAATAAGAAGAGGGATTGTAAAACCGTGTGAGAACGTTTCCAACATATTTGAGCGTCGAACAGATAAATCAAAAGCATCACGTACCCTGTTATTCCGATAGTGTTACCAGGAATTCCGAGAGTCTATCTGCGGCACAGAATTGGTAATTGTCACCATAGTTCTGGGTTCGAATAATGACGTATAGCGTAAGACTGTTGTAGAACTTCACCTATTCGTATAGAGTCAAACTTTTTACCGAAGGCCTTACATCCCGAGTAGTCCAACTCGCCGTAGGTAGAGCCTTTCATATTGTTCACGGAAACAAATAAGTAGTCATTATAGCAGAAGAACACGAGAGTATTACTTCGTAATCAGGACACATGTTAGTGTGCATTTTAGTATGGGGCACCTTAATTTTACGTATGAATTAGAAGATCGAGAGTCAAACCCTTTGGGAACATTATCCCCTTCTTTGAGGATCGAGCGGCAAAGTCAATATCTTCTCATATTTTATGATTCTGAGACACACGACGTATTCCAGTAGTAAATCGGCTGTAGAATATTGGCAATAGAGACCCTTTTCCAGGGTATAAATATTAAGCTAGAGAGAGAAGCCGTTGTACAACATTTTCCATTTGTACAGTGACAAACTTTGTACCGAAGACCTTACCCTCCGAAAATCTAACACGCTGTAACGAAAGTATAATTTCGTGTTCAGGGAACGACACTTTGCATTAATTTCAGTGTCGGGCACCTTAACTTCATATATCAATTAGAATATCGGGAATCAAACCGTTCTGGAACGTTACCACCTTCTTTAAGAGTCGTTCGGCTATGAAAACAGCTTCACGTACGCTGTGATTCCGAGCGACAAACCAGGTATTCCTGGAGTAAATCCGCTCAACAGTATAGCCAATAGGCACCTTAATTCAGGGTATGGCTAGTAAAGTAGAGCGGCAATCCGTTTGATAGCACTGCCAATTGACATACAGCCAAACACTTTACCTAAGGACTTACCATCCGCGAACCTCACCTGCGGCATCGAGAGTATAAGTTGATGATCACTGATAAAAATTAGTATTCATTTTATTAACGGGTACCGCAATTTGATGCACGAACTAAAAGACCGAGAGTCAATTCGCCCGTGAAAGTTACCACCTTCTGTGAGAGACGAACGGCTTACTCTATAGCTTCACTTATACTGTGATTCGGAGAGACAAACCAGATAGTCCGGGAATAAATCCGCTGGGCAGTATTGGCGATATGCACCTTAATTCACAGAATGAATATTAATGTAGAGTGCCACGCTGTTGTAGAAAGTTACACAATTGTACGAAGGATATCCTTTATAACGAAGGTCTTACATTCGAGAAGCTTTCCCGCTGCAGAAAGTGTCTCGCTTCGTGTGCAAGGAAACGGACTAATAGACACTTTAGCAGACGGAAACTTTAATTGCATGTCTCAATAGGAATATGGAGGGTCAAATCGTTCGAAAACGTTACCACATATTTTGACTGACGCATGGCTAAGGCAACAGCGTCACCTTTCCTGTGATTTCGAGGGACAAACTATGTATTCCGGGAGAAAATCCGCTGAACAGTATTGGCTATAAGCAGATTAATTCACGGTATGGATAATAAAGTGGAGAGACATACCATAGGATAACGTTACCAATTGGTATGTCGACAAACTTCATACTGGACACCTTACTTTCCAAGAACCTAAGCCGCTGTACCAAGGGTATAACTTCGTGTTCTGAGAATGAAATTAGCATACATTTTAATGACGAGGAACTAAATTTCATGTATGAATTGGAAAGTCGAAGGTCAAACCTTTCGAGAACGTTCCAACCTTCTTTGAGAATCGAACGTTTAAATCAGTGGCTTCACCCATCCAGTGATTCCGAGAGTCAAACCGGGTATTTCCAGAGCAAATCCGCTGAACAGTACTGGCAATGAACGCCATAATTCATGTTTTCAAATTTAGAGTGCAGCATCACGCCGTTTGAGAACGACACCAATTGGTATGAAATCAAATGTTTTACCGACGGCCTTGCCCTTCGCGAACGTCATCCGCTTCATCGAGAGTATAACTTCGTGTTCAGAGAAAATAATGGTATTCATTTCAGTGATGGGCACATTTACTTCATGTATGAATTAGAAAATTGAGTGTCCAACGTCTCGAGAACATTGGCACCTGCGCTGAGAAACGAATCGGCTAAATCAAAAGCTTCACCTATCCTGTGTTGCCGAGTTCCAAAGCAGGTATTGCGGGATTAAATCCACTGAACAGTATGGCAACAGAAAACTTAATTCTCCGCATGAATGTTATAGTTGAGAGTCAAACCGTCGGAGAACATTACGAATTGGTATAACGTAATACTTTAACGAGTACCGTGCCTTCCTGGAACCAAACCCGCTGCAACGAGTGTTTTGATAGTGCTCACGGAAACAATTGAGTTGACAGTTTAGCAGAGGCACACCTTATATTCAAATATGTATTGGACGATCGATTGTCAAATCGTTCGATATGGTTGCAGCTTCTTTCAGAGTCGAACGGCGTAGACAACAGCTTCGCATGTCCTGTGATTCCTAATGTCAAACCAGATATTCCTGGATTAAATGCGCAATACAGTATTTGCAATAGACTCCTTAATTCACGGTTTGAATAATAAAGTAGAGAGTCAAACCGTGGAAGAACGTTACGTATTTGTATACAGTCAAACTATTTACCGAAGGCCTTACCTTGCGTGAAGTTATCCCGCTGTATCAAAAGTATACCATCGTGTCCAATGAAACAAATTAGTATACATTTTAGTGGAGGGCACTCTCAATTCCATGTATGAATCCGAAGATCGAGGGTCAAACACTTCGAGAACGTGACCACAGTCCGTGAGATTCAAACGGCTATATTTATAGCTTCACACATCCTGTGCACTCGAGAATAGAACCAGTTATCCCATGAGTAAATACGCTGAACAGTATTTGCATAATTGCTGGAAATTTACAGAATTAAATCGTTGTAGACGGATTCCTATTTGTAGAGAGTCAAATATTACACCGAGGGCCTTACTTTTCGCGAAGCTAACCCACTGTATCTAAAGTATAACTACGTGGTCAGGGAGACAAATCAGTATATATCTTAGTAATGGGCAACTTAATTGCATGCAAGAATAAGGAGATATGGAGTCAAACCTTTCGGGCACGATATTACCATCTTTTAGTGTCGATCGGCTAAGTCATTAGCATCAGCGATACAGTGATTCTGAGAGGCCAACCAGATATTCCGTCAGTAATTCCGCTGTACTAAATTGCCACTGAACACATTTATTTGCTGCTCTATTGTTAAAGTCGGGCATCAATCCGTTGTTGAAAGATACATATTGGTACAGAGA
Source organism: Lasioglossum baleicum (assembly GCF_051020765.1). NCBI lineage: Eukaryota > Metazoa > Arthropoda > Insecta > Hymenoptera > Halictidae > Lasioglossum > Lasioglossum baleicum. The sequence continues at coordinate 7,971 of NW_027469604.1, forward strand.
CAATCCTTTGACAGAAGGCCTTACGTTCCGAGGATATAACCCGCTATATAGAGAGTATAACTTCGTGCTCAGAGAAAGAAATTAGTATCCATTTCAGTTACAGGCCCCTAAATTTCTTGTGTGAATTAGAAGGTCGATTGTCAAATGGATCGGGAACGTGCCTTTTCGTTGAGATATGAACGGGTTACTCTATAGCTAAACCCATCCAGTGATTCCAAGATGCAAACCAGGTATTCCGGGAGAAAATCCGCTGAAGAGTATTGGCAATAGGCGCCATAATTCACGTTCTGAATATCAGTGTGGAAGGACAATACGTTGGATATCATTACGAAATGTTTATACAGTCAAAATTTTACCGGAAACGTTGCCTTGCAATAACCTCACCGCTGCAGAAACTGGCATGCTTGGTGCTTACGGAAACCAATTAGTAGACATTATGGCAAGAGCACATCTCATTTTCTTGTATGATCCGCATAATCGAGAGTCACAACCATCGAGAACGATCCTACCTTCCTTGAGATTCGAACAGCTGAGGCAATAGCTTCACCTATCCTGTTATTCCGATAGTTAAACCAGGTATACCAGGAATAAATCAGCTGTACACTATTGGCGATGGACGCCTTAATTCGCGGTTGGATACAAAAAGTACACAGCCTAACCCTTGTCCATCGTTTCCGATTGGTATTATGTCAAACATTCTATCGAAAACCTTACCATCCGAGAACCTAACTCGCTGTATCGAGAGCATAACTTCGTGTTGAGAGGATCATATTAGTAAACGTTTCAGTGACTGGGATCGAAACTTCATGTATAAATTAAAGGATCGATGGTCAATCCTTTTGAGAACGTTATCACCTTCTTTGAGAGTCGAGTGGCTAAGTCACTAGCTTCACCTTTCCAGTGAATCAGAGAGTCAAAGCACGTATCCCGGGAGTAAATCCGCTGAAGACGATTGTCAATCGATACCTTAATTCGCGCAGTGAATATTAAAATGGAGCATCACACCGTGTGTGAAAGTTACTATCTGCAACTATGTCAAACGTTTCACAGAATGCCTTACCGACGGAGAAGCTTACTGGCCGTATCGAGAATATAGCTACGTGATTACGAAAACATATTAGTATACACATTAGTGACGGCTCCGTAAATTCATGCATGAATTTGAAAATCGAGTGTCTAACCGTTCGAGAAAATTACCACCTTCTGTGTGAGACGAACGGCTATGCCACATACCATGGGGTACCGACAGTTAAACCAGATATGCCGGGAGTAAATGCGCTGTGCAGTCATGGCCATAGACACTACAATTCACGGCTTGAATATTAAAGCTGGCCATCAAGCCGTAGTAGAACATTACCTATTCGTGTAGGGTTAATATCCTTACATAGTGCCTTACCCTCCGAAATACTGACCAGCTGTATCGAGAGTATAACACCGTGCTCAGAAGTACGACCTGGTATACATTTTAGTGACGAGCAACTTAATTTCATGTACGAATTAGTAGATCGATTGTCAAACTTTTTGAGAGCGATACCACCTTCTTTGTGCGACGAACGGCTTACTCTATGGCTTAACCTGTCCAGTGATTCCAAGAGGCAACCACGTATTCTGGCAGTGAATGCGCTGAACAGTGATAGCAAATGACCACATAATTTACGGTATAAATAGTAATATAGATATTCGGAACACCGTACAACAGTACCTACTGGTATATGTTCATACTTTGTATCGGGTACCTTGCCCTCTGAGAACATGCCCCGCTACCGAATGTGACTTGTCTACTGTTCAAGTAAACAGATTAGTCGGCTCTTGAGAAGACGGACACTTTAATGGCATGTATCAATAGTAAGGTGTAGGTTGAAATCGTCCGTGAACGTGTCCACCTCTTTTGAGAGTGAAACGGCTAGGTGAATAGGTTCACCTATCGCGTGATTCGGAAATTCAAACCAGGTATTGCTGGAGTAAATGCCATGGACAGTACTTCCAATAGACGCCTTAATTCACGGCTTGAATAAAAAAGTGGACGGCCAAACCGTTCGGGAAGATTAGCACCTTCTGTGAGAGACGATCGGCTAAGTCAGTAACTTCTCCTACCCCGTGATTCCGAGAGTCAAACCAGGTATTCCGGGAGCAAATCTGTGTAAGGTATTGGCAAAAGACACCTATATTCTCGGCATGGGTATTAAAGCAGGGTGTGAAATCGTCGGAGAATGATACGTATTGGTATAGAGTCAAATTTTTAACGAAGGCGTTACCTTTCGGGAAGCAAACCCGCTGTATCGAGAGTATAATTTCGTGTTCAGGGAAGCAAATTCATATACACCTTAGTGAGAGGCACTATTGTTTCATGCACGATTTAGAAGATCGAAGCACAAACCGTTCGAGAACGCTGCCATCTTCTGTGAGAGACAATCTGCTAAGTCAGTAGCTTCATCTATCCAGTTACTCGGAGAATCAAATCAGGTAATCCTCCAGTAAAATCGCTAAGTTTAATAGGCAACTGACACCTTAATTTGCGGCATCAACACTACTCTAGATAGTCAGTCCGACGGAGAACATTACCAATCAGCATAATATCGTTCCTTTCACCGAATACCACATTTTCCGAGAGCCTATCCCGCTGTAGCTAGTGTCCTACTGAATGTGCACGGAGAAAAATTGGTAGACAGTTTAGAGGACGGACACCACATGCATTGTATAAATATCAGAACTGAGGTTCAAGGCGTTCGAGAACGTTACCGCCATCCGTGAGAGACGAACGGCCAAGACAATAGCTTCACCTTTCCCGTGATTCCGATACTCAAACCTGGTATTTCAGGTGTAAGTCTGCTGAACAATATTGGCAGTGGACAGCTTAATTCACTGTATGAATATTAAAGTAGAGCGAAAAGCGGATTGTGAACGTTACCAATTGGCTTAACGACGTACTCTTTACCGGATACAAGACCTTCCAGGAACATAAACCGCTGTATCGTGGGTACAACCTCGTGTTCGCAGAAACAAGTTGCTGTCCATTCTAGTGACGGGCACCTTCATTTCATGTATGAATTAGAAGACCGAGCATCAAACTCTTCAAGATCGTTACCACCTTCTTTTAGATTCGTAGAGCTAAGTCAGCAGCATCACCCATCCTGTGATTCTGAGTGTAGGCAATTCGAGACTAAACCTGCTGTGCAGTATTGGCATTAGACACGCTTCTTCACCGTATAAATATTAAGGTAGTTAGTTCAGCAGTCGGTGAACATAACCAATTGGAATATGGTCAATCACTTACGGAAACTCTTACCGGTCCAAGAACCTAACCCTCTGATTCCAGAGTATAACTTCGTGTTTCAAGAAGCAAATTAAAATTAATTTTTTTGACGGGCAACCTAGTTTCATGTATTAATAAGAGGAGCGATTGTCAAAACGTGCGAGAACTTCACCACCATACTTCAGAGTCGATCGGTTAAATCAAAAGCTTCACCTATCCTGCCATTCCGATAGTCGAACCTTGTATTCCGGGAGTCAATCCAGTGTACACTATGAGCGGTGGACATCTTAACTGACGAACTGAATATTAAGCTACAGAGTCTATCCTTTGTAGAACGTTACCAATTCGTATAATGTCAAAAGCTTTTCCGAAGACCGTACCATCCAAGTACCTGACCCGCGGTATCGAGAGTATACCTTCGATATCAGAGATACAAATTCGAATACATTTTAGTGGCGGGCACCTTAACATCGTGTAGGATTTCGAAAATCTACTGTCTATCTGTTCGAAGTCGTTTTCACCTTCTTTAAATGTCGAACGGCTGAGTCAATTGCTTCACATATTCTTGTGATTCCTAGAGTCAGACCGTGTATTCCAGGAGTACATCCGCTGATCGGCATTACCAATAGACACCCTAATTCACAGTATGAATATCAAATTGGAACGCAATACCGTTTGAGAACATTTCCATTTGGCATAAGGGCATTCTATTCATCTGATATCTTACCTTCAGAGAACATAATCCGCAGTATTGAGGGTATAACTTCCCGTTCAGCAATACAAATTAGTAGATATTGTAGTGACGGGCACCTTAACACATCGGGATAGAGTTTGACTTTATAGCATTAGATAACGTTCTACAACGGTATGGCGGTCTGCTTTATTATTTATCATTTATTGGCCGGAACCACAGGATGCGAGAACCATCTGACTTAGGCGTTCGACACTCAAAGAAGGTGCAATCGTCCTCGAGCGGGTTGTGTCGTAATTTTTTAATTCATACATGAAGCTATGGTAATAATAAAATGAATACATATGTGTTTCTCTCGACACGAGGTTATACTATCGATACGGCGTGACAGCTTCACTGAAGGGAAGGCTTTCGGTAACCGTTTTGACACTATGGGAGTAGGTAATGTTCTGCAACGGTTTGACAATCAGCTTTAGAATTCATACCGTGAATTAAGATGTCCGCTGCCAGTACTATACAGTGGATTGTCGACCTGAATACCTTGTTTAACCATTGGAATAACCGGGTAGGTGCAGCTATTAACTCAGCCGTTCGTCTCACAAAGACGGTTGCAACGATCTCGAACAATTTGATGCTCGATCTTCTACATCATACATGAGTTTAAGGTGTCCGTCTGCTAAAACGACTACTAATTTGTTCCCATGAACCATAAGATATACCCACGATACAGCGGGTTATGTTCCCCGACGGTAAGGTATCAGCTGAGGACTATGATGTTATATCAACAGGTAACGTTCTCCAGCGGTTTGATTCGCTAATTCAATATTCATATAGTGAGTTAAGGTGTTTACTGCAAATACTGTTCAGCGAATTTACTCCTGGACTACATGATTTTACTGTCGGGATGACAGGATACGCGAAGCTATTGAATTAGCCGTTCCAGTCCCTAAGAAGGTGAGAACGGTCTCAAACGATTAGACAATCGATCTTCTAATTTATATATGAAAATAAGGTGCCCTTCTGCTATACCGTTTACTAATTAGTTTCCGTTAGCACTAAGCGCGACACACGCTACTGCGGGATATGGTCTAGGAAGGTTATCTATTCGGTAAAAAGAATGGCCCTATACAAATACGAAATGTTCTCTGACGGATTGACAATCTACTTTAATATTCATACCGTGAACTAAGGCGTCTATTGTCAATTCTGTACAGCTGATTGACTTCCAGAATACCTGATTTGGCAGTTGGAATCACAGGATAGGTGAAGCTATGGACTTCAGCGCTCGACTCCCAAAGGAGGTGGTAACTTTCTCGAACGGTTTGACTCCCGATTATTCTATTCCTACATGAACTTGTACTATATGTACTTGGCTGGTAATGTATTCGGTAATAACAAGGACATTATACGAATTAATAATGTTCTCCAATGGTTTGATTCCCTACATTAATATTCATATCTTTATTTAAGGTGTCCGTTGCGTACACTGAACAGCGGATTCAAGGCCAGAATGCCCGGTTCGAATCTCGGAATCACAGGATCTATGATGCTAATGACTTAGCTGTGCGAGTCTCACAGAAAGTAATATCGTTCTGGAACAGTATGCATATCGATCTCCTTATTCGCACAAGAAATGAAGGTGCCCGTCACAAAAAGGAAAAATAGGTTGTTTCCCTGAACTCGAATTTAGACTATGTATACAGCAGCTTAGGATATCGGATGGTAAGTTCTTCGCTACAACGTTTGACTTTATACAAACTGGTAAATTCTGCAAGTGGTTTCACGGTCTACTTTAATATTCAATCCCTCAATTTAGGTGTCTAGGGCCAAAACGGTTACGCGGAATTGCACCAGGCATATCTGGATTGACTTTCGGAATCGCATGACCTTCGGTAAAAAGTTTGATTATATACCAATAGGTACCGCCCAACAACGGATTGAGTTGGTACTTTGTTATGTAAGCCGCGTGTTAAGGTGTCTATTGATAATACAGTATACTGAATTTACTCCCGGATTAACTGGTTTCACTCTCTGAATCACGGGGTAGGTGAAACTATTGACTTAGCCATTCGCCTCTCGCTGAAGGAGGTAACGATATCGAAAGCGTTGACCCTCGATCTTCTAATTCATGCATGAATATAAGATGCCGTCACTAAATTGTGTACGAGTATGATAGTCTGAACACGAAGTTATAACGTCAAAGGAGCGGGTGAGTTTAGCGGATCGTACGGCCTTCGGTAAAACTTTTGACTTTGATACAATTGATAACGTTCACAAATGGTTAAAAGCTCAATTTTAATATTCAGTCCGCGAATTAAGGTATCTATTGGCAATACTCTTCAGCGGATTCACTCCAGGAATACATTGTTCGATGCTTGGAATCACAGGATGGGTGAACCTGTTGACTCAGCCGTTCTATTCTCAATGACGGCGATAACGTTCTTGAATGGCTTGACTTTCGGTATCGCTATTCGTGCATGAAAATACGGTGTCCGTCTGCTAAATCGTTCACAAATTTGTTTCCGTCAACAACGAGCAAGACACTCCCTACAGCAGGTTAATATTATCGGCAGGTAACACATTCGGTAAAATGAATGACCTTATACGAATTTGTTATGACCTCCGACGGCTTGTCTCTCTGCGTTAATATCCAAATCGTGAATAAAGACTTCTATTGTCAATACTATTCAGCGAATTTACTCCCGGACAACCTGGTTCGGCTCACGGCATCACAGGATAGGTGAAGCTATCGGCATAGCCGTTCGACTCTCAAGGAATGTGGTAACGTACGCGAACGGTTTGACACTCGATCTTCTAAATCATACATGAAGTTAAGGTGCGCGACACAATCATGTATTATAATATGTTTCTCCGAACGCGATGTTATAATTTCGATACAGCGGGCTGGGTGTTCAGAGTGTAGAGTCTTCAGTCAAACGCTTGACTTTATACTAATTGGTAACGATCTCAAACGATTTCACGATCTACTTTAATATTCGCACTGAGAATAAAGGTGTCTATTGCCAATAATGTACAGCGGACTTACTCCTGGAATACTTGGTTTGTCTCTCCGAATCGCTGGATATGTAAAGCCATTGTCATACATGTGCGATTCTCTATGAAGTTGGTAACGTTGTGGAACGGTTTGACACTGGATCTTCTAATTCATAGATTAAACTAACGATCCCGCCAATAAAATGTTTACTAATTGGTTCTATGACCACGCAGTTATACCGAGGACACTGTGGGTCATATTCTGGGAAGGTAAGACATTCGTTGAATAGTATTACGTTATTCCTATTACTAGAATTCTCAATCGGATTGACGCTCAACTTTAGTAATCATACCGAGAATTAGTGTGTCCATTGCTAATAGTATACAGAGAATTTACGCAAGGAATAACTGGCATAACTCTCGGAATATAAGGATTGGTGAAGCTATAGGTTAATCGGTTCATCTCCCGCAGAAGGTGGCAACGTTCTCGAGCGGTTTGACACTCGATCATTTAATTCACACATAAAGTTACGGCACCTGTCTCTGAAATGAAAACTAATTTGTTTCACAGAACGCGAAGTTATACACTCGATGAAGTAGGTCAGGTTAGCGGAAGGTAAGGCCTTCGGTAATGTATTTGACTTTATGCCAATTAGCAATGCTCTCGAACGGTTGGACGCTCTACTTTAGTATCCAATCCGTGAATTAAGGTGTCTATTGGCAATACTGTAGAGCGGATTTATACTCGAATTACCTGATTTTACTCTAGGAATCACAGGACAGGTGAAGCAATAGATATTGCAGTCCGTCTTTCACAGACGGTTGCAACGTTCTCGAACGGTTTGGCAATCGATCTTCGAATTCGTTCATGAAATTAGGGTGCTCGTCGCTGAAATGTAGACTAATTTTCTTCGCTATACACAAAGTTGTATTGTCGATACAGCTGGTGATCTTCTTGGAAGGTAAGTCCTTCCGATAAACTGTTGACATTAAACCAATACGTAACGTTCTACAAAGCTTAGACTCTGTACTTTAATGTCCACACCGTGAATCATGGTGTCTATTGCCAATACGGCTCAGGAGATTTACTCACGGAATTCCTTAGTTGGACTCTCAGAATCTAATCATAGGCGCCATAGGCATAGCCGTTCAAATCTCAAAGAGTATGGTAACGATTGCGAACGGTTTGACATACGCTCTTCTTAATCGTACATGAAATTAAGGTGCCCATCACTAAATTGAATACCAATTTGCTCCTCAGAACTCCAAGATATACTCTCGGATCAGCGGGTTAGACTTTCGGAGAGTAAGGTACCCAGTAAAGCGTTTAACTTTATACAAATTGATTGCATTCTCAATCGGATTGACGTTCTACTTTAAAATTTAAACCGTGGATTAAGGTGTCCATTTGCAATACCCTTCCAGAAAGTTTCCACCTTCTTTGAGAGTCGAACGGCAGAACCAATAGCTTCACCTATATTTGTGATTCCGGGAGTCAAGCCAGGTAATACAGGAGCAAATCAGCTGTACAGTATTGGCAACAGACACCTTAACTCTCAGTATGAACATTAAAGTAGAGCGCCAAACCATTTGAGATTGCTACCAATTGCTATAACGACGTACTCTTGAACGGATACCTTACCTTCCGAGAATATAACCAGCAGCATGGTGGGCATAACTTCATGTTCAGAGAATCAAATTAGATTTCATTTCAGCGACGGGCTCGCTAACTTCATATATGAATTAGAACATCGATGGTCAAACCGCTCGAGAACGTTGCCATCTACTATGAGACACGAACGGTTAAACAAATAGCTCCGCATGTCCTGCGATTCCGAATGTCAAACCAGGTATCCCTGTAATAAATGCGCTGTACAGTATGGGCAATAGACACCTCAATCCACGGGTAGAATAATAATTATATCGTTAGGTAACGTCACCACCATCTTTGATAGACGCGCGGATAATTCAATCGCTTCACCTACACGCCGATTCCAAGAGTCATCTGCGCTAATCCGGTAGTAAATCCGATGACATGATTTGCAATAGACATCTTATTTCACGGTATGAATATTAAAGTCGGGAGTCAAACCGTCGGGGAGCATTACCAGTTCGAATAATGTCATTCCTTTTATGGAATACCTTACAATCCGAAAACCTAACTCGCTGTGGCGAGTGTCTTGCATAATGTTCACGGAATCAAATTAGTACACATGTCAGCAGACGCGCCCAAGATTTTCTTGTTCAAGTTACAAGACAGAGGGTGATTCCCATCGAGAATGTTGCCACCTTCTGTGTGAGACGAACGTCTAAGTCAATATCTTCTCCTATCCTGTGATTCTGAGAGTCAGAAGAAAAAGAGTCAAGCGGTTCGAGAAAGTTATCAACCTTATTGAGAATCGAACGGATCAGTCAATAGCTCCACCTATCCTGTGACTCCGAGGGACAAACCAAGAATTCCTTGATTAAATCCGCTGAACAGTATTGTCAATAGACACGTTAATTCACGGTTTGCATATTGAAGAAGAGCGTCAAATTGTTTGAGACCACTGCCAACTGGTATAAACTCAAACAGTGTAAAGGTGCCCTTTCCTATGGAGAACCAAACACGCCGTTTCGACGGCAAAACCGTGTGTTCGGAGAATGAAATTTGTTTCCATTTCAGTGACGGTCGCCTTAACTTCATGTGTGATTCATAAGATCGCGAGGCTAACTCTTCCGGAACGTTGCCACCTATATTGAGAGTCGCACAGCTAAGTTAATAGCTTCACCTATCCTGTAATTCCGATTGTCAATCAAGGTACTACGGTTGTAAATACGCTGCATAGTATTGGCAATAGACACCATAATTCAGGGTACGAATATTAGAGTAGAGCGGCAAACCGTAGGAGAACTTTACAAATTGGTATGACGACAAACTTCCTACCGGACACCATACTTTCCACAAGATAAACCCGCTGTTTTGCGGGTGTAACGTCGTGTTCTGAGAAGCCAATTGTTATTCATTTTAATGACGGAAACCATAGTTTCATGTATGAATTTGAGGCTCGAACGTCAGGCCTTTCGAGAACTTTATCACCTTCCTTGTAATTTGAGCGGCGTAGTCAATAGCTACAACTATCATGCTGTTCCGAGAGTCAGCCCAGGTATTCCGAAAGTCAATCCGCTGTGCGACGTTACCATTGGACAGGTTCATACACGGTATGATCATTAAAGTATAGCGTGAATCTCATGAAGAATATTACCTATTGTGATTGTGTCAAAATTTTTCTAAAGGCCTTACCTTCCGAGGACCAAACCCGGTGTATCGAGAGTATAACTACGTGTTCATAGAAGATAATTTGCATTCATTGTAGTGACGCGCACCATAACCTCATCAATGAATAAGGAGATCGCGACGCCATCCGTTCGAGAACGTTATCACCTATTATTAAATGCGCACATACAAGTCAGTTCCTTCTCCGATTCTGATATTCTGACAGTCAAACCAGGTATTCCGGGAGTAAATGCGTTGTGCATTTGACAATAGATACCTTAATAGACACTTTGAATATTAAACTAGGGAGTCAGTCCGTTGGAGATCATAACCAATTGATATATAGTCAAACTATTTACCGAATACTTTACCATCCATGAACTTAACCCGCTGAATACCTTATGATGAATAGCACCAACGGTAACCGACTTGTAGACTTTTCAGCAGACGCGCAGCTCTGATGTTGTATGAATAGCAAAATTGACAGTCAAATCTTTGCAGAACGATTCCACCTTCATTGAGAGCCCCACATCTAAGTCAATAGCTTCGCCTATCCTGTGATTGCTGGAGTCAGACCACGTATTGTATGAGTAAATGCGATGACCAATATTGGAAACAGATACCGTAATTCACGGCATGAATGTTAAGGTTGAGAGTAAAGCCGTCGGAGAAAATTTCCAATTAGTATAAAGACATTCCTTTTAACCTATACTCTCTATCTTGTTTTGGGTGATAGAGGAACGAATCAGGAGACATTTTATCAGACGAACACCATAATTTCATGTATCAATAGGAATATCTGGCGTCAAGCCGCTCGAGAACGTTACCAGTTTCTTCGAGAGTCGAACGGCTACTTCGATAGCTGCACCTATACTTGTGATTCCGAAAGTCAAACCTGGCATTCCAGGATTAAATCCGCTGATCATTATTGACAATAGACACCTTAATTCACGATTCGAATATTAAAGTAGATCGTCACACTGTCTGAGATGGTTACCAATTGCTATAATTTCAATCATTTTACTGGAGACATAACCATCCGCGAATCTCACCAGCTTCAGCGGGAGTATAATTTCGTGTTCAGTGAAGCAAATTAGTACACGTTATAGTGGCGGGATCTCTAATTCCTTGTATGAATCTGAAGATCGAGTGTCAAACCGTTGGGGAACGATACCGCCTTCTTTGAAAGTCGAACGGCTATATCAATAGCTTCACCTATCCTGTGATTCCGATAGTGAAATCTGGTATAGCGGAAGTTAATTCTCTGTAGTGTACTGGCAATAGTCACCTTAATTCACGGTCTGAATATTAAAGTAGAAGGTCAGTGGGAGAACATTACCATTTTGTATAGAGTCATTCTTTTTACCGAATACATTACCTTCCGAGATCCTAACCCGCTGTAGCTATTGTCATGCTTAGTACTCACGGAATGAAATTGGTGGACATTGAAGCAGAGGCACACCATACTATGATAAATGAATTAGAAGATAGATGAACATACCGCTCGCGAACGTTACCAACCTCTTTGCGAGACGAACGACTAAATCAATAGCTAGACCTTTTTCAAGATCCCTAGTGTCGAACCATGTACTCCGGGAGTAAATCCACTGAAAAGTATTAGCAAAGACACTTTAATTCACGGTTTGATTATTAACTTAAAGCGCCAAACCCATACAGAACGTTACCTATTCGTATAAAGTCATTATTCTTACCGAAAACTTTACCTTGAGAGAACCAATCCCGCTGTACCCATTGTCTTAGTTTTCGTTCACGGAAACAAATTAGTGCGCGTTATAGCAGAATCACGACTTATTTTAATGTTGGAACAGAATTATAGAGATTCAAACCGTTCGAGAAAGTTACCGCCTTCTTTGAGGGTCGAACGAATAAGTCTATATCCTCTTCAATCCTGGGATGCTGAGAGTGAAACGAGGTATTCCTGGAGTAATTCCGCCAAACGGCATTAGTAACAGACACCTTACACCACGGTGTGAATATTAGTGTAGGGAGTCCAACTTTCGGAGTACACTACCAATTGGAATAATGTCGTTCATTTTACCCAGTTCCAAACCTTGCGAGAACCCAACACGCTGCAGCGATTGTGTCGCTCAGTTTTTACGAGATCAAATTATGAGACATTTTAGCAGACGGTTACATTATTTTCGTGCATATAAGGGAATATCGAGGGCAAACCGTCTGAGAACGTAGCCACCATCTTTGAGAGTGGCACAGCTACGTCAGTACCTTCAACTATCCTGTGATAAAGATAGTCAATCCAGGCATTCTAGGAGTATATCCGCTGTACAACATTGGAAATAGACACCTAAATTCACGGGGTGATTATAAAAGTAGAGCGTCAAGCCGTTGGAGGTCATAACCAATTCGTATATAGTAATCCATTTTAGCGAATAACTTGCCTTCCGATAAAGATAACCCGCTGTAGGGAGTGTCTGGCTCGTTGTTAACGGAAAAACACTTGTGTACATTTTAGCATACGGACACCGTATTTTCATGCATAAATAGCAAAACCGAAAGTCAATATTTTCGAGAACGTTATCGCCTTGATTGAGAATATAACGTCTGAATGTACAGCCTCACCCATCCTGTGATACCGAGATACAACCCAGGTACTCCAGGAGAAATCAGCTGATCAGTATGGACATAAGGCACAGTATGTCACGGTGTAAATATTGGAGTACAGAGTCAATCCTTTGTAGAACGTTACCTATTGGTATAGTGTCTAACTTTTTCCGCCGGCCCTTCCTTCCGAAATGATAACCCGCTGTATCCTGAGTATAACATCGTGTTGAATGGAACAATTTCCATTGCCTTTTAATAACGGGCACAATAACTCTACGTATGTGTTAGAAAATCGAGTGTCAATCCACATCAGCAAGATACATCCCACTTTGTGTATCGAACGGATATGTGAATAGCTTCACCTGTCCAATGATTCGGAGTGTCAAATCAGGTATTCCTGGCGATAATCCGCTCGACAGTATTGTCAATAGACACCATATTTCACGGTTTCAATATTAGTGTATAGCGTTCTGCGGTTCGAGAGCGATACAAATTTGTATAACCGTTTACTGATCGTTTTACTGAACAGCTTACCATGCGGAAGCCTAACACGGTGTACCGAGATTATAACATGCTGATCAGAGGAACAAATAAGTTCAGATTCTAGAGACGGGCGCCTTAATTTCTAGCATGAATAAGATGATCGAGGGATAAACCTTTCTAAAGAGTCGCACAAACAAGTCAATAATTTCATCTATCCTGTGATAGCGAGAGTATAGCAGGCATTCCGGGATTAAATCCGCAGTACACTATTAGGCAATAGGCACCGACGTTCCAGATATGAATATTAACGTACATAGTCTAACCGATAAAGAATGCCACTTATTGGTATAGTGTCAAACATTTTACCGAAGGCCTCACCATCCGAGACCCAAAAACGCTGTTTCGAGAGCATACCATCGTGTTCAGAGAAGCACGTTAGTGTTCATTTTACCGATGGGCGTCATTATTTCATGTATGGCTTAGAAAACCGAGTGTCAAACAGTTCTAGATCGTTCCCAGCTTCTTTGAGGGTCGCACAGATATGCCAGTAGATTTACCTATCCTGCGATTCCTAGAGACAGACCAGGCGCACCGCAGCATATCCCGTAGTACATTATTGGAATTAGACACGCCATTTCAGAATATACACATTAAAGAACAGAGTCAAACCATTGTACATCGCTACCTATTGCTATACAGTCAAGCTATTTACTGGAGGCCTTACCTTACGAGAACCGATCCAGCTTCACCGAGAGTATAACATCGTAATCAGAGATACAAATTAGTGTATAATTTAGTGGCGAACACCTTAATTTCATGTAAGAATAACAAAATTGTGGGTCAAACCGTTCGAGAAAGTTACCACATTCATTGAGATATGAACGAATAAGTGAATAGCTTCATACATACCGTGACTCCGAAAGTCAAACCACATATTCCGGCAGCAAATGCACTGTACAGTATCGCCACGAGATTCCTTAGTTCGGAGACTAATTATTAAAATAGAGCGTCACACCGAGTGAGAACGTTACAATTGCCGTGGAGTCAAACGCTTTACCGAATTCCTTACCTAATCCGACGTATCGAGAGTATAGCTTCTTTTTCAGGAAAACACATTACTATAGTATTTATTGTCGTCACCTTGAATTCACGTATGCTATACAACATCGAGCCTCAAGCCGTTCGAGGACGTTACCACCCTCATTTAGAGTCGAACGGCTAAGTCGAACGTTTCACCTGTCCTGTGATTCCAAGTGTCCAACCAGGTTTCCCGGAAGTATCTACGCTGAAAGGTATTGGCAATTGACACCTTTTTCCACGGTTTGTGTACTAAAGCTAATCGTCAAAACGCTGTAGAACGTTACCAATTGATATGGAGTAAAATTATTTTCCAAGGGACATATCCTCCGAGAAGCTACCCCGCTGTATTGAGCGTATAACTTCATGTTCAGAGAAACAAACTAGTATATATTTTATGGACGTCCACCTTAATATCTGTTATGAATTCGACGATCGAGGGTTAAAACGTTCGAGAACTTTTTCACCTTCCTCGTGAATTCACGAATATAATACAATAGCCTCACCTATCCTACGATTCGGAGAGTCACATTAGGTATACCAGCAGTATATCCGCTGAAGACTATTGACAATTTACACCATAATTCTCTGCTTTAATATTAAAGTACAGGCTCAAACCGTTGACAATGTTAACAAATGATATAGAGTCAAACGTTCTACACTAGGACGTACCTTCCGCGAACCTCACACGCTTCATCGAGAGTATAAGTTCGAATTAATAGAAAGAAATTAGTCTCCATTTCAGTGACGGGAGCCATAAGTTCGTGCATGAATTAGAAGATCTGGTTGTCAGACCGTTCGGGAACGTTCACACCTCATTTGAGTATTGAATGGTTAAGTCAGTAGCTTCACCTTCCCTGTCATACCGAGAGTCAGACCACGTACTCCGGGAATAAATCCCCTGTACTGCATAAGCATTACACACCCTAATTCACGGAATAAATTTTAATGTACAGTGTGAAACCGTTGTAGGACGCTACCTATTAGTATGCACTTAAAATTTTTAACGGATACGACACCCTCAGAGAACCTAACCCGCACAGGTAGTGTGCAGCTTAGTGTTCACGGAAAAATATTAGTAGATACTTTAGCGGAGGGACATTATGTTTTCGTGTTTCAGTAGCAGAATCGAAAGTTAAATCATTCGAGAACGTAACAACCTCAATTGAGAGTGGCACAGCTACGTCAATAATTTCAACTGTCCTGTGATACCGAGAGTCCAACCAGTTATTCCGGGAGTGTATCCGCTTGTCAGTATACGCGATAGATACATTAATTCGCGGCATGAATAATAATGTAGAGAGTCAAACCGTCGGAGAACATTACCAATTCGTAGTAAGTCTCACCTTTCACCGAATACCTTACATTCCTAGAACCTAACACGGTGTAGTGTCTCGCTTGTTCCTCACGGAAACAAATTAGTAGACATTTTAGTGCACGGACACCTCATTTTGTGTATAATTATCAACATCTACAATCAATGCGTTCAAGAACGACGCCACCCTCTTTGAGAGTCGATCAGATATGTCGATACCTTCACCCATTCTGTGATTCCCAGAGCCAGACCAGGTAATCCAAAGGTAAATACGCAGTAGTATTACTGGCAGTGGACATGTTAATTCACGGTTTGAATATTAAGGTACACAGTCCAACCCTTGCAGAACTTTTCATATTGGTATAATGACACAAGTTTGACCAAAGTCCTTACCCTCCGAGTACCTAATCCGCGATATCGAGAGTATAACTTCGTAATCAGAGATAGTAACTGGCACCGTAACTTCACATATGAGTTAGAAGATCAATTGTCTTACCGTTCGAGAACAGGATGGCTTCGCCTATTCTGCAATTCCGAGAGTCAACTCCGGCATTTAACGAGTAAATCCGTTGAACAGTTTTGGCAATTGACACCGTAATTCTCGTTTTGAATTCTAAAGTAGAGTGTCAAACCGTTTGAGAACGTGTCCAATTGGTATAAAGTCAAAAGATTTTACGGACTGTCTTACCGAGAACCTAATCCGCTGTCTCGACTGTATAAATTCGTGATCAGAGATATAAATTAGTATACATTTTAGTGACGGGCACCTTAATTTCATGTATGAATTGGAAGATCTAGCCTCAAAACGTTTGAGAACGTTATCACCTTGTTTGAGAGTCGAACGGCTGAGTCAGTTGACTCAGCTACCCTGTGATTCGGTAGAGTCAAACCTGGTATTCCAGGAGGAAATCCGCTGACCGTTATTGACAATAGACACCTTAATTATCGGTGCAAATCTTCAAGTAGAACGTAAAACCGTTTGAGAATGTTATAAATTTGGATATCAAATAACTATTTACCTGATACCCTACCTACAGAGAACATAATCCGTTGTATCGAGGGTATAACTTCGTGTTTAGCGATTGAAATTAGTAGACATTTTAGTGACGGGCACCTTAATATCGTGTAAGAGTTAGAAGTTTGATGGTCAAACCGTTCGAGAACGTCACCACCATCATTGACGGTCGGACGCCTAAGTCAGTAGCTTCATCTGTCCTGTGATTCCGAGAGTAATGCCAGGTATTCCTGGAATTATCCGCTGAACAGTATTGGCAACAGACAGCTTACTTCACGATGTGAACATTAAAGCAGTGCATCAATCCGATGTAGAGCATTACCTATTCGTATAGAGTCAAACGCTTTACCGACGTGCCATCCTTCCGTGAAGCTAACCCTCTGCATCGAGCGTATATCTTAGTGTTCAGAGAAGCACGTTCGTACACATTTTGGTTACGGCTACATTAATATCATGTGTGAATTCGATGATACAGGGAAAAGCGGTCCGAGAATGTGACCACCTTCCTTCAGATTGGAACAGCTAAGATAATGGTTTCTTTGAGAGTCGAACGGACAAGTCTGTAGCTTCAGCTATCCTGTGACTCGGAGAGTGACACGGTGTATTCCAGCAGGAAGTACGATCAACAGTTATTGCAATAAACGTCTTAATTCACGCAATGAATATTAAAGTACAGAGTCAATCCGCGGAAGAACGTAACGTATTTGTATAGAGTCAAACTCTTTCCCGAAGGCCTAACATCCAGAGATGCTAACCCGCTGTATCGAGCGTATAACACCGTGTTCAGTGAAACGAATTGCACAACATTCTAATGGCGGGCACCATAACTTCATGTATGAATAACAAGATCGAGCGTCAAACCGTTAGAGAACGTTATCACCTTCCTTGAATGTCACACTTCTAAGTCAATTGCTGCACCTATCCCTTGATTCCGAGAGGCAATTCAAGTATTCCAGGAGTAAACGCGCTGAATGGTACAGGTTGAACGCTTGGTCTCAAACGGTTTGACGCTTTAATTTTCTATTCAAGCCGAGAATTGGAGTGTCTATTGGCAGTACTGCTCAGCAGATTTACTCCAGGAATACCTGGATTGACTATCCCAATCTCTGGACTAGTGAAGCTATTGAGTTAGCCGTTCGAATCTCACAGAAGGCGGTAACCTTCTCGAATGGCTTGACGCTCGATCTTCATATTCATAATGAAATGAAGATCCCCGTAACTGAAATGAATACTAATTTCTTTCTCTGAACTGATGTTACACTCTCGATACAGCCTGTTATTTTTATGGTGCGTATGATCTTCCGTAAAGCGTCTGACTTTATAGCAATTGGTAACGTTGTCCAAGGGTTTGACACTCGATTCAAATATGCAAACACTGAAGTATGGTGTCTATTACCAAAACTCTTCGCCGGGCTTACATCGTTTGACTCACGGAACCACAGGATATGTGAAGCTATTGACGCAGCCATTCGTATCTCGTACAAGCTGGCAATGTTCTTGGGCGGTTTGGCCCTCAATCTTCTAATTCATACATGAAATTATGGTGCCTTACACTGCTATGTTTGCTAATTTGTATCCCCAATCACGCAGCTATACTATCGATACGGCGGGCTAGCATCACGGAAGGTAAGGTATTCTGTAATCTGAATGACTTTATGCGAATTGGTAATGTTCTCCAACGATTTCATTCATTACATTAACATTCATGCCCTGAATGAATGTATCAATTGCCAATTGTACAGAACGGATTTACCCCAGCAATATCTGGTATGTCTCTCGGAAGCACAGGATATGTGAAGCTGTTGACTTAGCTGTTTCGTTATCATAGAAGGTAGTTACGGTCCCGAACTGATTTACACTTTACCTCCTAATTCATACTTGAATCTTAGATGCCGTAATTAAAATGTATACGATTGTGTTTCTCCAAACACGACGTTATACTCTCGTTATAGCGGGCTAGCTTTTCGGAGGATAAGGTCTTCGGTAAAACGTTTGCATTCATACCAATTAGTATCGTTCGCAAATGGCTTGACGCTTTATTTTAATATTCATACCGCGAAATAAGGTGTCTAATACCAATAATGTTCAGCAGATTTACTCCCGGGGTACCATGTTATCTCTCGAACCCACAGGATACGTCATATGTGCTATTTCATAATGAAGGGTGTAACGTTCTGGAACGGTTCTCCTCTCGATCTTCTCATTCATACATCTAATTATGGTCCCGGTCTCTAAAATATATAATAATTTGCTTCTCTGAACACGAAGGTATACTCTCGATACAGCGGGATAACTTCACGCAAGGTAAGGCCTTCGGTAAATAGTTTGAATGTATACAAATACGTAACGTTCTTCCACGGTTTGACTCTCTACTTTATTATTCAAACCGTGAATTAAGGAGTCTATTGCAAATACTGTTCAGGGGATTTGCTCCCGGAATACCTGGTTTGACTCTCAGAATCACAGAATACGTGAAGCTATTAACATAGCCATTCGTCTTCCACAGAAGATGGCAATATTCTTGCGCGGCTAGAGCCGCTATCATCATATTCATAGTGAAATTAAGGAGCACGTTACAAAAATGTTTATTAATTTCTTCCTCTGAACTATAAGTTATACTCACGGTTCTGCAGGTAACCGCCTCCGAAGCTTGCGCTATCGGTGAAATGTTTGACTCTATTCCTATAGGTAACGCTCTATAACGGTTTGACTGTCTGATACAATATTCACACTATGAATTACGGCGTCAATTGCCCATACTGTTCAGCGGATTCACTCCCGGAATACCTGACTTGACTATCGGAATCACAAGAGAAGGTGAAGTTATGGACTCAGGCGCTGAAGTCTCAAATAGGATGGTAACGATCCCAAAAGGTTTGACACAAGATCTTCTAATTTGTCCATGAAGTTAAGGTGCCCGTCACTGAAATGGATAATAAATGTTTTTCAGTGAACACAGACTTATACTCACAAAGAAGCAGGTGAGGTTCCAAGATGGTAAGGCCTCGGTAAAGTGTTCGACTTTATATCAATTGGCAAGGCTCTAAAACGGTATGACGATCTATTTTACTATCCGAGCCATCAATTAAGGTGTCTAGTGGAAATAATGTTGAGCGGATATGCTCCATCTACACCTGGTTTGGCTCTCCGAGTCACTGCATATTCAAAATTATTGACTTAGCATTTTTACTCTTGAAGGAGGTAGTATCGTCCTCGCACGGTTTGTCCCTCGATCGCCTTATTAATACGTGAAAATATGCTGTACGTCTTCCAAAATGTGTATTATTTTGTTCCGGTGAACACAACGCAAGGCAATCGCTACATTGAGATGGGTCCACGAAGGAAAAGCCTTCGGAGAAGTTTGACTCTATGCCAATTCGTAATGTTCTATAACGGCCTGATTCTGCTCTTTGCTATTTATTCCTGGAGGTGGGCTGTATAACGAACGCCAATGCGGTACAGCGCATTTATACACGGAATACCTCGTTAGACTCTCTGATTCACAGAATGTATTAAGCTATTGACTTAGCCGTTTGAATATCAAAGAAGTTGGTAACACTCTCGAAAGGTTTGACCCTATACCTGCTAATTCTTGCATGAAATTACGTTGCGCCGCACACAAGTGTATATTAATTTGTTTCTCTTAACATGAACCCATCCTCTCGATATAGCGGGTTAACTTCTCGGAATGTGAGGCCTTCGCTATAAAGTTTGACTCTATATCAATATGTTACGTCCTTCAAAGGTTTGCCTCTGAACATCAATATTTATACCATGAAATAGGGTGTACGATGCCAATACTGTACAGCGGATGTACCTGCCTTGACTTTCGGAATCACGTGACAGGTGAACCTATTAACTTAGCCGTTGGACACACAAACACGGAGGTAACGTTGTCGAATAGTGAAACCCTGCATCTTCTTATTCATCCATGAAACTAAGATGCCCCTGACAAAATTGTGTATAAATTTGCGTCTCTCAACACGAAGTGATACTCTTGATACAGCTTGATAGTTTCTCGGAAGGTAAGGTATGTGGTAAAGTGTATGACGTTATACCAATTGGTATCGCTCTCAAACTGCTTGACGCTCTGCTTCAATATACAACCCGTGAATTAAGGTTTTTATTGCCAATACTTATTAATACGCAGTTATTCTCGGAATATCGCGTTTGACTTTCAGTATCACAGGATAGGTGAAGCTGTTGGCGTAGCTGTGCGACTCTCAAAGAAGCTGGTTACCTTCTCGAAAGGTTTGATAGCCGATCATCTAAGTCATACATGACATTCAGTTGCCCGTCACGGAAATGTGTTCGTATTTGTTTCACTGAGCACGAAATTATACTCTAGATACAGGGGGTTTGGTTCTGGAAATGCAAGGTCTGCGGTAAAATGTTTAACTTTATACCAATCGGGAACTTTCCCAAACTGTTTCACGCTTTACTTTAATATTCAAACCGTGAATTAATGTGTATGTTGCCAATACATTTCAGCAGATTCACACCCGGAATACCTGGTTTGACTGTCGAAATCTAGGGATAGCTGAAGCTATTGACTTATACCTTCGAATCTGAAAAATGGTGGTAACGTTCACGAACGATTTGACCGCCGGTCACCTAATTGCTGCAAGAAGTTAATCTGTCCGGCACTAAGATGCATAATAAATTGTTTCTCTGAGCACGAAGTTATGCTCTCAACACAGCGGGGCAGCTTCTAGGAAGGATAGGCATTCAGTAAAAATTTGACTCTATAGCAGTAGGTTGCGATCTACAATGGGTTTACGGCCTGCTTTAATATTCAAACCGTAAATCGAGGTGTCTCTTGCCAATGGCGTACAGTGCATTTTCTCCCGCAATATCTGGTATGACATTCGGAGTCACGGGATATGTGTAGCCATTTACATAGGCGTTCGTTTCTCTCATAAGTTGACAACTTCCTCGAACGGTTTTGCCCCCGAATATTATACTGTTTCATGAAAATAACGTATCCGTCTGCTAAAATGGCTGCTAATTTTTCCAAGTGAGCACTAAGCATGATACTGGCTACTGCGGGTTAGGTTCGTGGAAGGTATGGTATTCGGTAAAAAGTATGACTTTATACCAATTGGTTATGTTCACCAACGAATTGACTCTATAGTTTAATATTCAAACCGTGAATTCAGGTGTCTATTGTCAATTCTGTTCAGCGGACTTAGTCCTAGAATTCCAGGCTTGCCTCTCGGAATCAGAACTATAAGTGAAGCTGTTGACGTAGCCGATAGGCTCATAAGGAAGGTTGTAACAATCTCGTACGGTTTGACACATCGACCTTCTAATTCATACTTGAAATTAGGTTTCTCGTCACTAAAATGGAAACTAATTTGCTTCTCGAGACACGAAGTTATACTCTCGATATAGTGGGTCAGATTCTTGGACGTTAAGACCATCGGTAAATAGTTTGACTTGCTACCGAACGGTATCTTTGAATCTTAACTCACGGTATGAATATTATAGAACAGACTCAAACCGTTGGAGAACGTTACCAATTACTATAACGTCATATTCCATATCGGATACCTTACCTTTCGAGATAATAACCAGCTGTATCGTGGGTATAACTTCGGGTTCAGGGAAAGAAATTAGAGGACATTTTATCAGGCGGACACCTTAATTCTATGTATGAATTAGAAGATCGGGGGTCGATCCGTTCCAGATTGTTACCAATTTCTTTGAGTGTAGTACGGCTGAGTCAATAGCATCACCTAGAATTGCACTTCCGAGAGTCATGCCTGGTATGCCAGGAGTAAGTGTGCTGAACATTATTAGCAATAGACATCTTTGTTCTCGGTATGAATATTAATGTAGCACGACAAACCATATGAGAACGTTACCTATTGGCTTAGCGTCATACTCTTTACGGTATTCCTTGTCTTCCGAGAAGATAAGGCGCTGTATCGTGGATTTAATGTCCTGCTCAGAGTAACAAATAAATATACATTTTAGTGACCGCCACCGCAAATTCATTTATGAGTAAGAAGATCGAGAGTCAACCATTTCAAGAACGTTATCACCTTCTCTCAACGTCGAACGGCTGAGACCAACGCTTCAGCTGCACATGTACTTCCGAGAGCCACACCACGTATTTCAGGAGAATGTCCGCTGTATACTATTGGCAGTTAACACCTTGATTCGCGGGTTGATTATTAAGTTAGAGCGAGTACCCGTTGGAGTATGTCACCAGCTTGTATAATGTCAAACGTTGTACATAACACCTTACACTCCGTGAACCTAATCATCTGTCTCGACGGTATAAATTCGTGTTCAGAGATACAAATTAGCATACAACTTAGTGACGAGCACCGTAATTGCATGCACGAATTAGATGATCTAGTGTCTAACCATTCGAAAACGTTACCACCTTTTTTGAGTGTCGCATAGCTATTGCAATATCTTCACGTATCCTGCGATTCCCAGATTGAACCAGCTATTCCAAGCGTAAATACGCTGAGCAGTATTGGCAATAGACCCCTTCATGCACGGTTTAAATATGAAAGCTGACCGCCAGACCGTTGTAGAACGTTTTCTATTGGTATAGAGTCAACCGCTTTACCAAAGGCTGTAGCTTCCGCGAAACTCCCTCGCTTCACCGAGAATATAACTTCGTATTCTGTGGATGAAATTAGTAAACATTTTAGTCACGTCGACCTTAATTTCAGTGTGAATAGGATAACCAAGTGTCACACTTCTCGAGAAAGTTACCACCTCCGTTGATATCCAAACGGCTATGCCAATAGCTTCAAACATTCTGTGATTCAAAAAGTTAAACGAGGTATTCAGGGAAGAAATGCGCTTTACAGCGCTGGAAATAGATACCTTATTTCGCGGATTGAATATTAAAATAGAGCGTTACACGGCGTGAGAACGTTACAATCGCTATAAAGACAATCGCTTTTCCGAATGCCTTAATGTTCCAGATGCTAGCCCGATGTATCGAGAGCTTAGCTTCATGATTAGAGAAACACATTATTATACAATTTTGGGACGGCACCATATATTCCCGTAAGACTCAGAATATCCATTGCAAAACCGATCGAGAACGTTACCAACCACTTTGAGAGTCGTCCAGTTAGGTCAGTAGCTTCACCAATGCTGTGATTCCGAGAGTCAAATCAGGTAATCCGGGAGTAAATCGCTGAAGATTGTTGGCAACTGACATCATAATTCACGGTATGAATATCAAAGTATTGTGTCAAGCCGTTTGAGAATGTTACCAATTGGTATAACGTCATACTCTTCTCCGCATACCTTACCTGCCGAGAACATAACCCGCTGACCGAGAATATAACTTCATGTTTAGAGAAGCAAGTTCATATACATCTTGGTGACGGCTACATTAGTATCATGTGTGAATTCGCTGATCCAGGGAAAAACTGTGCGAACATGTGACCACCTTCCTTGATACTGGAACAGCTGGCAGAATAGCTTCTATGAGGTTCGTACGGACAACAGTAGCATCAGCTATCTTGTGACTCCGAGAGTAACACCGTGTACTCCATCAGTAAATACGCTCAACAGTTATGGCAATTGACACCTTAATTCTCGCTATGAATATTACAGTAGAGAGTCGAACCGCGGAAGTACGCAACGTATTTGTACAGAGTCAAACTCTTTCCCTAAGGCCTAACCTCCACAGATTATAACCGGCTGCATCAAGCGTATAACACTGTGTTTAGTGCAACAAATTACTCTACGTTCTAATGGAGGGCACCATAACTTCATGTATGAATAAGAAGATCGAGCGTCAAACCGTTAGAGAACGTTATCAACTTCCTGGAATGTCACACTTCTAAGTTAATTGCTGCACCTCTCCCTTGATTCCGAGAGGCAATTCAGCAATTTCAGTAGTAAATGCGCTGAAAGGTATAGGCATAACGGTTGGTCTGAAACGGTTTGACGCTACACTTTTCTATTCAAACCGTGAATTAGCATGTCAATTAGCTGTAGTTACACTCTCGATACAGCGGGTTAAGTTATTGGACGGTCTTCACTAAAACTTTTGACTTTATACAAATTGGTAACGTTCTCGAAAGCTTAGACTGTGTACTTTAATATTCAAACCGTGAATTAAGTTGTCCGCTGTCTATAGTGTACAGCGGATTGACTCCCGGAATACCTGGTTAGGCTATCGGAATTGCAGGATAGGTGAAGCTATTGACTTAGCCGCTCGTCTCTCACTGAAGGTGGCAACGTCCTCGAACGGTTTGAACATCGATCTTTTATTTCATAAAGGAATTTATGATGACGTCACTAAATTCTATACTACTGTGTTTGCCTACACACTCAGCTATACTCTCGACACGGCGAGATTGCTTGTCCTAAGGTAAGGCCATCCGTAGAGTGTTAGTCTTTATACAAATTGGCAATGGTCTCAAGCGGTTTGACGCTCTGATTTACAGATCAAAACGTGAAATAAGGTGTCTATTGGCAATCATGATCAGCTGAATTACTCCAGGAATAGCTGGTTTGCCTCTCCGCATTATGGTATAGGTGAAACTATTGACTTAGCCGATCGTCTCTTAATGAAGATGGTAACATTCGCGAACTGCTTGACACCCGATATTCTTATTCATAATGAAATTAAGGATCCTGTTACTAGAATGTTTACTAATTTGATCATCTGAACACGAAGTTATACTCTCGATACGGCGGGTTTGCTTCTCAGTAGGTAGGGCTATCGGTAAAGTGTTTGATTCCATACATATGGATAGCGTTCTATAACGGTTTCACGGGCTGCTATTGTATTCCAACCGAGTATTACGGTGCCTATTGCCAATACTGTTCAGCAGATTTACTCCAGGCTCACCTGCGATGATTTTAAGAAGCACAGGATATGTGAAGCTATTGACATAGCCGTTCAATTTTCAAAGAAGGTGGTAGCGTTTCCGAACGGCATGACTGTCGATTATTCTATTAATACATGAATACAGCGCTTCCGTCTGGTAAAATGACTACTAATTTGTTTCCGTGGTCACTAAACATAACACTCGCTACAGCGGGTTACATAATTGGAAGGTAAGGCCATCGGTAAAATAATTCACTCCATACCAATTTTGTAATGCTATCAAACGGTTTGACGCTCTACTCTAATATTCAAATCAAGAAATATGGGGTCCATTGCCAATACCTACCAACGGCTTCACTCCCTATTACCTTAGCGTCTCGATTCCCAAAGAAGGTGGTACCTTTATCTAACGGTGTAACCCTCGATTTAGATACTAATACACGAAAATGTGCTGTACGGATGCAAAAGTAAGGCACTCGCTACAGCGGTTGAGGTTCTCTTATTGTCTGGTATTCTGTAAGAATACTGCCTATATACGAATAGGTAAATTTCTCCGACGGTTTGAGTCATTACTTTAATATTCATACCCTGAATAAAGGTGAATATTGCAAAACTGTTGCGCGGACTTACTCGTGGGATTCTGTGTTAGTCTCTCCGAATCACAGGATATGTGAAGCAATTGACTTAGCCGTTCAACTCTCAGCGAACGTGATAAAGCTCTGGACCGGATTGACACCGGATCTTCTAATTCATGTACGAAATTATGGTGTCCGTAACAAAAATATAAGCAAATGTGTTTCCCTCAATACGTAGCTATGCTCCTGATACGGCGCGATAGCTTCTCGGAGGGGAGAGTTTTCAGTATCAGGTTTGACGCCATGCGAGTAGGTAACGTTCTTCTACGGTTTGCCGATCTGCTTTAGCATTCATACCGTGAACTAAGGAGTATATTCTACTTCCGGAATACCTGGTGTGACTGTCGGAATCACAGTATGGGTGAAGCCATTGACTTTGTCCATCGACACGCTAAGACGGTGGTATCGTTCTCTATCGACATTGACTCTCGATCTTCTATATAATACATGAAATTATGGTGCCTGTCACTCAGATTTAGAATAATTTGTTTCCCTGTACACGATGTTATGCTCTCGATGCAGCGGGTTAGTTTCTCGTATGGCCAGGTCTTCGGAACAAAGTTTGACTTTATACCACCTTGTAACGTTCGCATGCGGTTTCACGCACAACTTTAACATTCAGTCCGTCAATTATGGTATTTAGGGCCAAAATTGTTCCGCGGAATTAAACCCGGCATACCTGGTTTGTCCTTCGGAATCACATGATAGGTGAGGCTGTTGACTTTGACCTTCGGCTCTCAAGGAAGGCGGTACCGTTCACGAACGGTCTGACTCCCGATTATGCAATTCATGTATGGAAATAAGGTGTGCTTCTGCTAAAGTGATTACAAACTTCATTCCGAGTACAGCAAGCAAGGCACTGCCGACAGCGGTTTACGTTTTTGGTGGGTAACACCTTCGGCAAAAGGTTTTAGTCCATACCAATATGTGACGTCCTACAACGGATTGACTAGGTACTTTGTAACTTGAACCGTGAGTTAAGGTGTCTAATGCTAATACTGTATAATGGATTTACTCCCGGATTAACTAGTTTCGCTTTCGTAATCACAGGAAAGGTGAAGCTATTGACTTAGCCGTCCGTCTCCCGTAGAAGGTGGTAACGTTATCCACCTGTTAGACACTCGAACTTCTGATGCATACATGATGTTAAGGTGTTCGCCACTAAAATGAAGACTATACTCTTCTCCTGATCACGGAGTTATACTTTCGAATCAGTGAGTTGGTTTCTCCGTAAGTAAGGCCATCTATAATGTGCTTGACATTATTCCAATTGGCAATGTTCGCAGACGTATTGACGCTCTTCTTTACCATTCAAACCGTGATGTGATGTGTTTATTGGCAATATATCTAGCGGATTCACTCCATCAATACCTGGTTTGACTCTCCGAATCATGGGGTAGGTGAAGCGATTGGCTTAGCCGTTCGAATCTCACAGATGGCGGCAACGTTCTCCAGTGGTTTCGCCATGAATTTTCAAATTCGTACATGAAGTTAGGGTGCCCCACAATAAAATTTAGACTGATTCGTCTCTGTGAACACGATGTTATGCTCTAGATCCGGCGGGTTAGTTTTTCAGAGGGTAAGGTCTTCGGAAAAAGGATTGACTTTACAGCAATTGGTATCGTTTTTAATAGAAATGACGCTCTTCTTTAACATGAATACCGTAAGTTATGGTGCCTAATACCAATACTATTCAGCGGATTTACTCCCAGAATTGCTGATTTCATTCTCGTATTCGCAGAATAGGTGAAGCTCTTGACGTAGCCGTTCGTCTCTCACAGAAGGCGACATCGTTCTCGAACAGTTTGGTCCGCGATCTTCTAATTTATGCGTGAAGTTAAGGTGCCCGTAATTGAAATGTATACTAATGTGTATCACTAAATAAGTAGCAATGCTTTCGATATGGCGGGTTAGCTCCTCGGGCGGTGAGGCATTCGGCAAGTCGTATGACTTTATAGCAATTAGTAACGTACTCACACAGTGTGACGTTCTATTTTAACATTCACTCCGCGGATCAATGTATCCATTGCCAGTACTCTTCAGCGTATTTACGCCAGGAACAACTTGTTTGACTCCCGGAATCATCGGGTATGTGAAGCTAATAACTAAGGCAGTCGATTCGCAAAGATAGTGAAAACGTTCTCGAACAGTTTGACCATCGTCCTTGTGATCCATAGATGAAACTATGTTACCCGTTAGTAAAATTTATACTATTATGCTTCGCTGTCCATGAGGTTATACTCTCGATACAGCGGGATACTTTCTCGGAAGGCACGGCCTTCGGTGAAATGGTAGTCTCGGTACCAATAGATAAATTGTACATCTGTGTGACCCTGTACTTTAATATTAATACAGGGAAGATTGGTGTTAATGCCGATGCTGAAGAGCGAATTTACTCCAAGTTTACCTTCTTTGACTCTCGGAATCACGGGATAGGTGAGGCCATTGACTTAGCCGTTCGACTGCCAAAGATGGTGGTAACGTTCTCGAACAGTTTGAACCCCGATTTTGCTATTCCAACAATGAAGATAAAGTGTCCGTCTGCTAAAATGTCTACTAATTCCTATCCGTGAACTACAAGCAATGCACTCCCTACACCGTGTTGAGCATCTCGGAAGGATAGGCCTTCGGTAAAGGATTGGACTATATACGAATAGGTAACGTTCTACAATGATTTGACGTGTGACATTAAAATACAAACCGTTAATTAATGTGTCTACTGGCAATACCTTTCAGCGGCCGTACTCCTGGAATGGCTTGTTTGCCACTTGTAATTCCAAGATAGTTTGAGCTACTGACTGACCCGTTCGACTCTCGAGGAATGTGCTCACATTTCCGAACGGTTTGATGCTCGATCTCCAAATTCATACATGAAGCTAACGAGGCCGTCACTGAAATGAATTCTAATTTCATTCTCAGAACACATACTTATTCTCTGGATAAAGGCGCTAAGGATCGCGGAAGGTAAGGCCTCGGGTAAAACGTTTGTCTTTATAGCAATAAGTAACGTTCTCAAACTGTTTGATTTTCTACTTTGCTATTTAAACCGTGAATTAAGGTGTCTATTGGCAATAGACTTCCAGAAAGTTACCACCTTCTTTGAGAGTCGAGTGGCTGAGTCAATAGCTTCACCTATAGTTGTGATTCCGGGAGTCAAGTCTGGTATTACCGGAGTAAATCTGCTGAACAGTATTGGCACTAGACACTCCAATTCGCGGTATAAATTTTGAAACATAGAGTCAAACCGCAGTAGTACGTCACCTATTGGTATTGAGACAAACTTCTTGCCGAAGACCTCACCTGCGGAAAAGCTAACCCGCTGCACCGAGAGTATAGCTTCCTGTTACGAGGGATGGATTAGAATACATTTTAGAAACTGGCACCATGATTTCACGTATGAATTAGATGATCGTTAGTCAAATCGATCAAGAACGTTACCACCCGCTTCGAGTGTCGAACGGATAAGCCAATAGCCCCACCTATCCT
The DNA here is from genome assembly GCF_051020765.1 of Lasioglossum baleicum. Classification (NCBI taxonomy): domain Eukaryota; kingdom Metazoa; phylum Arthropoda; class Insecta; order Hymenoptera; family Halictidae; genus Lasioglossum; species Lasioglossum baleicum. Next base: position 37,574 of record NW_027469604.1, read on the forward strand.
GTAATACTGAGGGTCATACCAGGTATTCCGTGAGTAAATGCGCTGAACAGTATTAGCAATTGGCACCATAATTCACGGTTATAATATTAAAATCGAGCATCACAACGTTTGAGAACGCTACCAATTTGTATTGAGTCAAACCTTTACCGAAATCCTTACCTGCCTTTAATCTAACCCGTTGTATCGAGAGTATATACTCCGAGAGGCCAAGCATATATTCCGTGAGTAAATCCGCTTAACAGTAGCAGCAATCCACAAGTTAATTCACGGTATGAAATTGAAGTCGAGGGTCAAGATGTAGGAGAACATTACCAATTAGAATAAAGGCATTATTTTTACCCAATACCTTCCCTTCTGAGAACCCAATCCGCTATAGCGATTGCCTTGCTTAGTTTTCACAGGAAAAAATGAGTAGGCATATCAGCAGGCGGACACCTTATTATCATGTGTGAATAGGAAGATAGAGTGACACAGCATGCGAGAACGATGCGACCTTCTGTAAGAGTCGAACTGCAAATTCAATGGCTTCACCTATTATGTCATTCCGAGAGCCAAAGCATATATTCCCGGAGTAAATCCGCTGAACAGTATTGGGAACACACACCATAATTCATGCATTGTATATTAAATTAGAGCGTCACACCATGTGAGAACGTCACCGATTGCTATAAAGTCAATCGATTTACCGAAGACCATACCATCCGCGAACCTCACCCGCTTCACCGAGGGAATAACTTTGTGTTGAGGGAAAAAAGTTAGTACTCATTTCAGTGACGGGCACCTTAACTTCATGAATAAATTAGATGGTCGGGCATCAGACCGTTCGCGAACGTTGCCACCATCTGTGAGAGACGATCTTCTATGTCAATAGATTCACCTATACAGTGGTTCGTAGCATCAAACCAGGTATTCCTGGAGTAAATCCGCTGAGGAATCTTGGTAACAGACACTTCAATTCACGGTCTCAATATTAAAATTCAGCGTCAAGCCGTTTGTGAACGTTACAATTTGTTAGAAAGTCAAACGTCTTACCGAAGAGCTACCGTTGAGCTTTATTGGCAATAAGCACCTCAACCAACTGGATGAATACTGAAGTACAACATCACACCGCTGGAAAACGTTACCAATAGATATAACATCATACACCTTACCATACACGTTACCCTCCTAGGACCGAACCCGCTGACGAGAGTGTCATGCTCAGTCCTCACAGCATCAGACTAGGAGATGTATTTTCATGCGGATAGATTTTTTCACGTATGAATAGAAAATATGAGAGTCTAACTGGTTGTCGAACGACCCCACGATCTTTGAAAGTCGCACATCTAAGCCAATACTTTCAGCTATCCTGTGATTGCGGGAGTCAGACCAAGTATTCTAGGAGTAAATACACTGACCAATATTGTCAATAGAAAGCATGATTCATTGTATGAATATTGAAGTAGAGCGTCAAACCGTTTGTGAGTGTATACAATTGGCACAACGACGTACTCTTTAAATGATACCTTACCTTCTGAGAACATAACCCGTTGTATCGAGAGTATATCTTCGTGATCAGAGATACAAATTAGTACACATTTTAGTGGCGGGCCTCTTAACTTCATGAATGAATAACTATATCAAGTATCAAAGCGTTCAATAAGGTTATCATATTCTTCGAAAATCTCACAGCTTGGACAATAGCTGGCGCTGATCTGTGCTTCCGATAGGCAAACCGGGTATTCCAGAAGTAATCTCGCTGATGCCGAATGGCAATAAACACCTCAACTCACTATATGAATATTAATGTTCAGCGTCAAACCGCAGGAGAATCTTACCAATTAATGTTACTTCCTGTTTCTTACTAGACACCTTTCCATCCTAGATCCGAAACCGCTGTAGCGAGTTTCACGCTTAGTGCTGACGGAATCATGTTACAAGACATTTTAGCACACGGACACCATATTTTCATGTAGGAATAGAATAATCGGGAGACAAACCGTTCGAGAAAGTTCCCACCTCCTATGTGAGTCGAGCGCCTAAGTCTATAGCTTCACCTGTCCTGTATTTCCGATAGTCAAACCAGGTATTCCGGGAGGAAATTCGCTGTACACTATAGGCAGTGGACAACATAATTCACGGTTTGAACATTAAAGTTCAGAGTCTATGCTTTCAAGAATATTACCAATTGGTATAATGTCAAAAGTTTTAGTGTAGACCTTACCGTCCAAGAACCTAACCCGCTGTACCGGCAGTACAACGTCGTGCTCGGAGAAAGAAGTTAGTCACCATGTCAGTGACGGGCACCTTAGCTTCATGTATGAATTGGAAGATGGAGGGCCACGCAGTTCGAGAACGATACCACCATCTTTGAGAGACGAACGGCCAAGTGAATAGCTTCACCTATCCTGTTACTCCGTGAGTCAAAGCAGATATTCCGGTAGTCAATCCGCTGAACAGCATTGCCAATGGAGACCTTAATTCACGGTTTGAAAATTAAAGAGGATCGTCAAACCGTTTGAGCACGTTACCTACTTTTATAAAGTCAAACCTTTTTCCGAGGACCATACCTTCCCAGAATTTAACCCGCTTTATGTAGAGTATGGTTTCGTGTTCAGAGAAACAAACTAGTATACATTTTAGTGACGGGCACCATAATTTTATGTGTGCGTTAGACGATCGAGGGGCAAATAGTTGGTGAACGATACCAACTTACTTGGGACACGAACAGCTACATCAATAGCTCCACCTATTCTGTGATTCCGCGAGTCCAACGCAGTATTCAGCGAGTAAATCCGCTGAACAGTTTTGATATATACACCTTAATTCACGGAATGAGTATTTAAATATAGAGTCAAACCGTAGGAGAAATTTAACTTTTCTTATAAAGTCAGTACTCTTACCGAATACCTAACCTCAAGAGAACCTATACTTCTGTAGCGAATGCCTTACCTACTGTTCAAGGAAACAAATTAGTAGTCATTTTTGCTGCCGTACAGCACATTTTCATGTATAAATATCTAACTCGAGAGGCAAACCGATAGAGAAAGGTACCACATACTTTGGGAGTCGAAACGCAGAGGCAATAGCTTCAACTAAACTCTGACTCCGAGAGTCAAACCGGATATTCGAGGAGATAATCCCCAGAATCGTAGTAGCAATAGACACCATATTTCACGGTTTGAATATTAAATCAGAGCATGAAAGCACTTGAGAACGTTACCAGTTGGTATAAAATCATACGTTGTACCGAGGACCTAACCATCCGAGAAACTAACCTGCTGTATCGTGAGTATACCTACGTGTATAGGGAAGTACATTAGTATACAATTCAGTGATGGGACCTTAAATTCATGTGTGAATTAGAATATCGCCGGTCACATCTTTGGGGAACGTTACAACCTTCTGTGAGAGACGAACGGCTAGGTCAATAGCTTCACCTATCATGTGATTCGGAGTGTCAGCCTGGGAAAACCGAGAGTAAGCTCGCTGAAGAGCATTGGCAATAGACATATCGATTCTCGGTTTGAATATTAATGCAGGTCGTCAAGAACTTTTAGATCAATTCTTATATATTTAGAGTCAAACATCTTCCAAAATGCTTTACCATCCGAAAGACTAAACCGCTGTATCCGGAGAATAACACCATGTGCAGAGGTACGAACTAGTGTACATTTCCTGACGAGCACCTTGATTTCATGCATGGATTAGAAGGTGGAGGGTTAAACCGTTCGAGAACGTTGTCACATTCTGTGAGAAACGATCGGCTGAGTCAACGGCATCTCCTATCCTCTGATTCGGATGGTCAAACCAGGTATTCCGGGAATAAATCCGCTGTACAGTAATAGCTATTGACACCTTCATTTACGGAGCATATATTAAAGTATAGCGTCAAACTGTTTGTGAGTGTTACCAGTTGTTATAAATTCAAACGCTTTACTGGATACGACACCCTCCGGAAGCCTAACGCGCTGTACTGAGAGTATAACATGGAGTTCAGAGGTTCAAGTTAGTATATGTTTTATTGACCGGCACCTTAATTTCAAGTATGACTTAGAAAACCGACGATCAAACCCTCTGCGAACATTATCCCCTTCTTTGAGGGTCGAACGGCAAAGTCAATAGCATCACATATTTTATGATTACGAGATCCACACGACGTATTCGAGTAGAAAATCGGCTTTAGAATATTGGCAATAGAGACCCTGTTCCACGGTATAGATATTGATCTCGGGAGAGAAGCCGTCGCAGAACATTTTCTATTAGCATTGTGACAAACTTTTTACCGAGGACCTTACCCTCCGAAAAACTAACCCGCTGTATCGAGAGTATAACTTTGTGTTCTGAGAACAACATTAGTAATCTTTTCAGTGTCGGGCACCGTAACGGCATGTATGAATTAGAAGATCGATGGCCAAACCTATCGATTACGTTACCACTCTACTGGAGATTCGAACGGATAAGCCAGCAGTTCCACCTATCCTGTGATTCCGAGAGTCAAACCAAGTAATCCCTGAATTATATCGCTGATGAGGATTGTCAATAGATACCATAATTTGCATAGTGAATATTAAAATATCGCGTCACACCGCTTGAGAACGTCAAACGTATCACCGAATCCATTACTGTCCGAGAAGCAAACCCGCCGCATCGAGGGTATGGCTACGTGTATAGGGATAAAAATGGGTATACATTTTAGTGATGGGAACCTTAATTTCGTTATGAATAAGGAGATCAAGTGTCGAACCATTCGAGAATGTTACCACCTTCTGCGAGAGACATACGGCTAAGTCGATAATTTAACCTACCTCGTGATACCGATAGTCGAACCGGAAAACCAAGAGAAAGATCGCTGAAGGGTATTGGCAATAGGCACCTCGATTCACGGTTTGAATATTAAAGCTGGCCGTCATGCCGTTGTAGATCATTTCGTATAGCTGTAGTTTCAAATATCTTGCAGAATGTCTTACCATCCAAAAACTGACACACTGTATCGGGAGTATATCACCGTGTTCAGAATTACGAACAAGAATAAATTTACTGACGAGCACCATAATTTCGTGCCTGAATTAGAAGGTCGAGTTTCAAACCGTACGAGAACGTTGCCACCTTCTGTCAGAGACGACCACCAAAGACAACAGCTGCATCTATCCAGCTATTCGGAGATACAAACCAGGTACAGCTGGAGAAAATCCTCTGAACAGTATTGCTAATAGGCACTTTATTTCACGGTTTGAATAGAAAAGTAAAGCGTCAAACATTTGAGAGCATTGCCAATTGGGGTAAAGTCAAACAACATGCCGATGGCGTTGCCATTGAAGGAGAAAACTCGCCGCGTCGAGAGAATAACTTCGTGTTCATAGAAAGCAATTAGTATTCATTTCAGTGACGAGCACGTTCAGTTTATGTATCAATTGGAAAATCGTTGGTCAAACCGTCCTAGAACGTTGCCACCATCTCTGATGGACGAACGGCTGTATCAATAGCTTCACGTATCCTGCGATTCCGAAAGCAAAACCAGGAATTCCCGAAGCTTCTCCGCAGAACTGAATTGGCAAGAGTCACCTGAATTCACGGTTTGAATATCAAAGTAAGCGTCAAACCGTTTTAGAGCATTGCCAATTGGTATAAAGTCAAACACTTTATCGATGGCCTTACCTTAGGAGAAGAAATCTCCCCGTTTCGCGGGTACAATTGCGTATTCCTAGATATAAATTAGTCTCCATTTCATTGACGGCACCTTAATTGCTAGCATGAATTTGAAGATCGCGGGTAAAACCGATCGGGAACGTCGCCACCTTCGGTAAGGGACGGACGGATAAGTCCATAGCTTCACCTATCCTGAGTGTTCTAGAGTCAGTGCAGGTTTTCCTGGAGTAAATCCGCTGAAGAGTATTGGCAATAGGCACCTTAATTCACGGCTTGAATATTAAAGTCTAGCGTCAAACCTTTTGGGAACGATACCAGTTGCTATAGTGTCAAACGTTTTACCGAAGACCTTACCCTCTGAAAAACTAACCGGCAGTATCGATAGTATAATATCGTGTTCAGAGAAAGAAATTAGAGTCCATTTCAGTGACGGACACCTCTAATTGAAGAATTAAATGAAAATCGGGGTTCCATCCGATCGAGGTAGGAACAGCTGAACCAGTGGCCTCACATATCCGGTGATTCCGAAAGCTAACCAGATATTCCGGGCGTAAATGCGCTGACACAGTATTGGTAGTAAACACCTTCATTCACGGTTTGAATATGAAAATAGAACGTCAAACCTTTTGAGAACGTTATCAACTATTAACTTATCCGTTCCATACTCAATGTGACCGGTAACGTTCTCGAACAGTTTAATGCTCATTCTTCGAATTGATACATTACGTTAAGGTTCCATTCATTGAAATGAATACTAGTTTCGATATCTAAATGCGGCGTTATACTCTCGAAGCGGCAGGTTAGCTCCTCCGAGGTGTCTATCGGTAAAGCGTTTGACTCTACACCAATAGGTTACGGTCTACATCGTGTTGACGGTCTGCTTTAATATTCGTACCGTGCATTAAGGTGTCTATTGCCATTACCCTTCAGCGTATCTGCGCAGGAATTCTTAGTTTGACTCTATGAATCGCAGTACGTGTGAAGTTTGTTTAAAGACAAACATTTTACTGACGGCCTTACCTTCCGAGAAGCCTACCATGCTGAATTAGGAGTATAACATCATGTTCAGTGGAAAAAATTAGTATAAATTTTAGTGACGGCCAACTTAATTTCATCCATGAATCTAATGATCATGTGCCAGATTCGTGCGGCTAGGTCAATACCTTCTCCTGTCCTGTGATTCTGAGACTCAAAGCAGGGAGACCTGGAGTAAATCCCCTGAGCAGTTACCTTACTACACGATTTGAATTATAAAGCAGACCTTCAAACCGGTGGAGATCATTACCAATTGCTACGAAGCCAAAGTCTTACCGAAGACCAAATCTCCCGAGTAGCTAACCTGCCGTATCGGGGGTATAACTTCGTATTTAGAGAAGCACATCAGTGTATGTTTTAGCGACGGCAAATTAAATTCATGTATGAATTAGAATACAGATGTTCAAACTATTCGAGAACGATACCACCCTCTTTCAGAGTAAGACTGCCAGTTCAATAGCTTCACCAATCATGTGATTCTGAGAGTCAAATTATTTAATCCTGGTGGAAATCCTCTGAAGGGTATTGGCTATAGACACTTCAATACACGGTTTGAATATTAAAGCAGACCGTCAATCAGATGTAGACTGTTACCAATTGCTACATAGTCAAACCACTTACTGAATATCTTATCCCCCGAAAAACTAACCGCCTGTATCGAGAGTATATCTTCGTGTTCAGAGAAAGAAGTATGTTTTCATTTCTGTGACGGGCACTTTATTTTCATGTATGAATTAGAAGATCGAGCGTCAAACCGCTCGAGAACGTTGCGACCTTCTGTTAGAGACGACCGGCTAAGTGAACAGCTTCACCTATTCTGTGATTCGGAAAGTAAAATCAGGTATCGCGGAAGTAAATCCGCTGAACAGTTTTGGAAATAGGCACCGTCCTTCACGGTATGAACACTAAAGTAGTGCATCAAACCGTTTGAGAGCGTTACCAATTGGTATACCGACAATCGTTTTACCGAAGACCATACCCTCCGTGATATTAATCCGCTGTCTCGACAGTATAAACTCATCGTCAGAGATACTAATTAGTATACATGTTACTATCCGTCGCCTTGATTTCATATATGAATTAGACGATCTATTGTCTATCCATTCGTGGTCGTTACCACCTTGTCTGATAGTCGAACGGCTGAGTTAGTAGCTTCACCTATCCTGCGATTCCGATAGTTATACCAGGTGTAGTAAATCCGCGGTATAATATTGACAATAGATAACTTTACTGGCGGTATGAATGTTAAGGTACAGCATCAAACCGATTGACAGCGTTACCGATTGATATAAAGTCAAACGCATTAAACATGGCCATACCGACCGCGAACCTCACCCGCTTTGTCGAAAGTATAACATCGTGTTCAGGGAAATAAATTAGTAAACATTTTAGTGACGGGGACCTTAATTTCATTTTCAATAGGAAGATGAAGGGTCAGACCGATTGAGAATTATACCACTTTCTTTGAGAGTCGAAAGGCTAAGACAATAGCTTAATCAATACTATGAGGACGAAAGCCAAATCAGGTATTACGGGATTAAATGCACTGTACTGTATTGGCAATAGGCACGTTCATTCACGGTTTCAATTTAAAGTAGAGGTCAATAGTTTTGAGAACGTTACCAAGTGGTATAAGCACAAACGTCTTACTGATAACCTCACCCACCGAAATCCTAACCCGCTGTATTTAGAATATAACAACGTCCTCAGCGGTAAGAACTAGTATTCAAGTTAGGCACGCGCAACTTCATTTCATATATGAATTAGAAGATCGGGGGTCAAACCGATCGATAAAGTTACCATCTCCTTTGAGATTCGAACGTCTAGTTCAATAACTTCACCTTTCCAATGTTTCCGAGAGACATATCAGGTATACCGCGAGTAAATTCTGCGGCTCAATGTGGGCATCAGGCACCCTATTTCGCTGTATTAATTTTAAAGTGCACAATCATAGCATTACAGCTCTTTACCTATTGATACAGAGTCAAACTTCTCACGGAAGGCCTTACATTCGAGAAGCCCACCTGCTCTATCGAGAGTATAACTTCGAGTTCAGAGAAGCAAATTAATATACATTTTCTAGACGACCACCTTAATTTCATCTACGAAATAGAGTATCGACAATCAAACTGATCGAGAACGTTACCACCCTCTTTGAATGTCGAACAGCTAGGTCTATAGCTTCTACTATCCTGTGATTCCGAGAGGCAATCCCGATATTACGGGAGTAAATGCGCTGAACGTTATTGGAAATAGACACCTTCGTTCACAATCTGAATATTAAAATAGAAAGTCAGCATGTTGGAGAACATAATGAATTTTTGTAAAGTCAGACTATATACCGAATACCTTACCTTCCCAGAACCTGACCCGCAGTATCGACAATCATGCTTAGTGTCTGCGGAAACCAATTAGTAGGCTTGTTAGCAGACGCACAGGATTGTTTTATGTATGAATAGGAAAATCGAGAGTCAAACCGTTGCAAAACTATTCCACCTTCAACGAAAGTCCCACAACTAGGTCGATAGCTTATCCTCTCCTGTAATTGCGAGAGTAGACAACTTATTCTAGGCGCAGGTGCACTGAACAATATTGCCAATGGACAACGTAATTCACGGCATAAATATTAAGGATGAGAGTCAAACTGACGGAGAGCATTACGAATTGGGATAAAGTCATTCTTCATAACCTATACCTTACATTCCGAGAACTCAAGCTGCCGTAGCGATTGTCTTGCTTTGTGTTCACAGGAACGAATAAGTAGACATTTTCGCAGACTGCGACCTTAATATCATGTATCAATAGGAGGATGTAGTGTCGAACCGTTCGAGAGCGTTCCCACCAATTGTAGGAGTCGTACTGTTAAGTCAACAGCTTGACGCATCCTGTGATGCCAACAGTCAAACGAATTACTATACATTTTAGTGATGTGGACCTTAATTTCAGGAATGAATTAGAAGGTTGACCGTCAAACTGTTGAGAACGTTCCCACCTTCTGTGACAGACGGAAGGGTAAGTGTATAGCTTCACCTACCCCGCGATTCCGCGAGTCAAAGCCGGTATTCCGGAGGAAAATGCGCTGTACAGTGTTGGCAATAAACACCCAATTTTATGGTATATATACAGCAGTGCAGAGTCAAACCGTTGCTGATCGATAGTTATTGGTTTAGAACAAGTAGGTAATGTTCTACAACGGCGTGTCGGCCTGCCTTAATATTCAAACCGTGTATTGAGATGTCTATTGCCAATAACTTACAGCGGTCTTATTTCCGGAATACCAGGCACGAATCTCGGAACCACAGGATAGGTGAAGCTATTGACTTATCCTTAGGAATCTCAAAGACGGTGGTAACGTTCTCGATCGATTTAACTCTCGATGTTGATATCTATACACAAACATGTGGTGTCCGTCCCCTGAAATGACCACTAATTTGTTTCTGTTCACATTAAGCAGGACACTCGCTACATCAGGATAGGACCTCGAATGGTAAGATATTCAGGAAAGGATTGACTGTATACGAATTGGTAATATTCTCCGACGGTTTGATCATCGATATTCTAGTTCATCCATGAAGTTAATGTGCCCGCCACTGAAGTGAAGCCTAATTTCTACTTCTGAACACGAAGTCATATTCTCGATACGGCGGGATAACTCCGCCGTATGTAAGGCCATCAGTAAAGTGCTTGACTTTATACCAATTGGCATTGCTCTGAAACGGTTTGGCGGTCTGTATTAATATTCAAACTGTGATTTATGGTGTCTAATGGGAATACTGTTCAGCGGATATACTCCAGGAATATCTGGGTTGACGCTTCGAATCGCAGGATTCGCGAAGCTATTGACTTAGCCATACATCACTCACAGATGGTGGTAACCTTTTTGAAGGGTTTGACACTCGATCTTCTAATTCATACATGAAATTATGGCGCCCGTCTATAAAATGTCTACTTATATGTTTCCCTGAACACGAAGCGGAGCACCTCCTACAGACGGTGAGTTTTCTCGGAAGGTAAGCCAGTCAGTAAAAAGTTTTAACTCTATGGGAATAGGTAGTGTCTTGCAACGGTTCGACGATCTACTTTAATATTCGTATAGTGAATAATGGTACCTATTGCCAGTACACTTCAGCGGAATTACTCTCGGACGACCTAATTTGACGCAAGGAATCTCTGGATAGGTGAAGGTATTCACTTAGCCTTTCGTCTCTCACAGAAGGTGGCCTTATTCAACAGCTGCTTCATCCGCGATCTTCTTATTCACAGTGAAATTACGGAGCCTGTCACCAAAATGTTTACTAATTTCTTCCTCTGCACACGGTGTTATGCTCTCGAATCAGCTGGTCAGTTTCTCGGATGGTAAGGCATTCTGTAAGATGTAAACCCTACATAAATAGTTAATGTTCTACAATGGCTTTTCGGTCTACTTTAATATTCAAAACGCGAATTATGGTGCCCATTGCCAACAGAATACAGCGGATTCACTCCTGATATACCTGGTTTGACTCTCCGAATCCCAAGTATAGGTGAAGCTATTGTCTTATGTGTGCCATTCTCAAAGAATGTGGTAACGTCCTGGAACGGGTTGCCTCCCGATATTCTCACCTATACCTGAAATTATGGTGCCCGTCACTACAATGGGTACTTGCTTGTTTCGGGTTAGACTAGGCAACCCACTCGCTCCAGCCGGTTTGGTTCCCGCTAGGTATGGTAATTGGTAAAACGTTTGATAAAACGTAAAACTATGCCAACTGATAACGTCCACAAACGGTTTCACGCTCTACATTAAAATTCAAACCGTGAATTGAGGTGTCCATTGCCATTGTGTACAGCTGATTGACTTCCGGAATACCTGATTTGACTATCCGGAATATCCTAATACGTGAAGCTACTGACCAAGCCATTCGTCTCTGAAATAAGGTGGTAACGTTGAATAACGGTTTGTCACATCCATCTTCTTATTCATGCATGAGGATAAGGTGCCCGTCACTAATATGTGTACAAATTTCTTCCTCTGAACTCCAAGTTATACTCTCGATATAATGCGATAGGCTTCAGAGGGTAAGGGTTACAGTAAAACGCTTGACTTTATTCCAATTGGTAAAGTTCTAAAACTTGTTGGCTCTGTTCTTTAATATATATATCGTGATATATGGTGTCTAATGCCAATACTCTGCAGCCGATTTATTCCCGGAATGCGCAGTTTGATTCTGGGTATGACATGGTACCTGTACCTATGGACTTAGTCATTCTACTCTCAAAGATGGTGGTATCGTTCTCTAAGAGTTCGACACTCGATCCTCTATTTCATACATAAAATTAAGGTGCGCGACACTAAAAAGTATAATAATTTGCTTCTCTGAACACGAAGTAATACTCTCGATACAGGGGGTTGATGTCAAGGACGGTAAGCACTTCGGAAAGAGGTTTGACTCTATGCGCGTACGTAAAGCTCTACAACGGTTTCATGCTCTGCTTTAATATTCATACCGTGAAGTGAGCTGTCTATTGCCAATACTGTTGAGCGGATTAGTCCGGGAATGACTGGTATGAGTCTCCTAATCCCATGATTGGTGAAGCTGTTGACTCAGCCGTTTGATTAACCAAGGAGGTGGAAACGTTCTCGTACAGTTAGACGCTGGATCGTCGAATTCAAAAATGACATTACCGTGCACGTCACTACTGCCATTGCCGTTCGATTCTCAAAGTAAGTGGTAACGTTCTCGAACGGTTTGACACTCGATCGTCAATTTCACACATGAAGTTATGGTTGCCGCCACTAAAATATATGCTAGTTTGCTTCCTTGAGCACTATGTTATACTCTCGATACAGCCGGATAGATTCTCGCAAGGTATGCCCTTCAGTAAAATGTTTGAATGTACAGCTATATGTAGCGTCCTACAATGGTTTATCTCTGTTCTTTAACATTTGTAGAGTGAAATAATGTGCTGATTCCTATAATGTTCTGCGGGATATGCCACAGAATTCCTGGGCTCTCTCTTGGAATCGCAGGATAGGCGAAGCTATTCGCGTATCTGTGCGACTCTCAAAGAAGTTGGGAACGATCTAGATCAGTTTGGCCCACGGTCATCTAAGCCATGCATGACATTATTACGCCCATCGCTAGCATGTAGACTAATGTGTTTCTCTGAACGCGAAGCAATACTCTAGATACAACGGGTTAGCGTATCGGAAATTGAGGCCTCCGATAAAGACCATGTCTTCATACAAATATGTAACGTCCTGCAAAGCTTCGACACTGTACTTTAACATTCATTCCGTGAATTAAGGTGTCTACTCGCAGTACTGTTCAGCGGATTGACTCCTGGAATACCTGGGTTACTCATGGGATCACAGGATAGGTGAAGTCATTGAGTTAGCCATTTCTCTCTCACAGAAGGTGGTAACATTCTCGATCTCTTTCATACTCCATCTTCCTATTCATACATGATATTAAGGTGCCCGTTACTGATATATATACTAATTTGTATCTCTGAACACGTAGTTATACCCTCGACACAGCGGGGTAGGTTGGGGGAAAGTATGGCCCGCGTTATTAAGTTTGACTTTTTACCAATACGTAACAATCTACAACGGCTTGACTCTGTATATTGACAATTCTATAGTCAATTCTGTTCAGCGGATTTACTCCCGCACTTCCTCATTTGTCTCTCGCAATCACGGGATAGGAGAAGCTATAGACCCATGTATATAATCTACTACATAGGCTGCTTCGAAGGTATGGCTCTCGGTAAAAAGTATAAACCTATGAGAATAGGTAAATTTCTACAACCGTTGGACGCTGTACTTTAATATTCGAGCAGTGAATTAAGACGTCTATTACCAATACTGTGCAGCGTATTTACACCCGTAATACATGGTTTTTCTTCTCTGAATCACAGGACGTATGAAGCTATTGACATAGCCGTTCAAGTCTCAATGAATGTTGTGTCTTTCTCGATCGGTTTGACGCCCGAGCTTCTTATTCATAATGAAATTAAGGTCTCTGACACTAAAGTGAGTACTAATTTCATCCTCCGAACACAAAGTCATACTCTCGTTACGGCAGGATTGTTCCGCGGTAGGTAAGGCTTTCTGTATAAAGTTTTCATCTACACTAATGGGTAAAGTTCTGCATAGGTTTGGCGCTACACCCTAATATTCATACCGTGATTTAAGACGTCTGATGCCAGATGTTTACAACCGTTTGACTCCGGGAATACCTTGTTTGACCTTCGCAATAAAAGGATAGGTAGCTATTGATCAAGAAGTTCGCCTCGCGAAGAAGGTGGTAACGTTGTGGATCGATTTGTCCGTCGCCCTCCTAATTCGTACGTGATGATAAGGTGTTCGTCTCTAAAATGCCTACTAAACTGTATCCTTGGACACGCAATTATTATCTCGATACAGCGCATTAGGTCCTCGGAAGGTATTGTATTCAGTAAAAAGAATAGCTTAATACGAATTGGTACTGTCCTCCGACGGAGTGACTCACTTCATTAATATTCATGCGGTGAATTTAGGTGTCTACTGCCAATACTGGTCAGCGAATTTACTCAGGGAATGGCTCAACTGACTCATGCAATCATATAATCGGTGAAGCTCCTGCCTTAGTCGCACCATTGTCAAAATAGGGGGTAACGTTTTTGTACGATTTGACCCTCCATCTTCCTATTGATACACTCAATTAAAATGTCCGTTCTCAAAATTGACTTCTAATTTGTGCCCATGAACACTTAGCAAGACACTTGCTGCAGTGGGTTAGGTTCCCGGAGGGTAAGGTATCCTGTATGAAGTTTGAGCCTATACCAGTAGGTAACGTTCTACGATGGTTGGAATCATCATATTGCTACTTACACCGTAAATTAGGGTGTGCATTTCCAATACCCTTCAGCGGTTGTAAGCCCGGAATACCTAGTTTGACTCTCCCAAGCACAGGATAGCTGAAGCTACCAACTTGGCCATTCAATTCTCACAGAACGTGGTATCGTTTCCGGTCGGTTTTGATCATCGATCTTCTAATTCATGCATCAAATTAAGGTGCTCGTTACCAATTGAATAATATTTCGTACCCCCTGAACACGGTGTTACACTCTCGATACAGCGGGTCAATGTCTCAGAGGGTAAGGGCATGTTATAAACACATTTAACACTACACGAATGGTTAATGTTCTACAACGGTATTACGGTCTGGTTTAATATTCAAACCGTGAATTGAGGTGTCTATTTCCAATGCTGCACAGCACATTCTGATCACGTAATATCTTGTTTAACTTTCGGAATCACAAGATATGTGAAGATATTGACATAGCCGATAGTCCCCCGCAGACGGTTGTAACTTTCTTGAACGCTTTGACACTCGAACCTCCTATTCTTATATGAAAAGATGGTGTCCGCCTGCTAAAATGCATTCTAGTGTGTCTATTTATACACGGAGTTATACTATCCATACGGCGGGGTTAAATTCTCGGACGGTAAGGCTTTCTGAGAAACGTTTGACTATATAGCAATTGGTAACGTTCTCAAGCGGTTTGACGTTCTTCTTTACCATTCAAACCATGAATTAGGGTGTCTATTGGCAATACCCTTCCAGAAAGTGCCCACCATCTTTGAGATTCGTGCGGCTGAGTCAATAGCTTCGCCTGTAGTCGTGATTCAGGAAGTCAAGCCTGGTATTCCAGGAGTAAATCTGATGAACAGTATTGGCAATGTAAACCTTAATTCACCGCATGAACATTTTAGTTCAGTGTCAAACCGTTTGAGAACGTTACCAATTGGAATAAGGTCAAACTCTTTACTGGAGACTTAACCCTCCGAAGGCCTAACCCGCTGTACCGAGTGTATAGCATGGAGTACAGAGGATCAAATTATTATATGTTTTAGTGGCGGGCACCTTAACCTCATATACGAATTAGATGATCGGGTGTCAAACCGTTCGATATCGTTAGAACATTCTGTGAGAGGCGAAAGGCTAAGTCAATAGCGTCACTTATCGTGCGATTCCGCGAATGAAACCAACTATTCCGGGAATAAATCCACAGAACAGTATTGGTATTAGACACCATAATGCACGGCTTACATGTTAAAGAAGAGCGTCAATTCGATTAAGAACGATATCAATTGCTGTGAGGTCTATCGTTTTGCCGAATACCTTACCCTCTGAACAACTAACCAGCTGGACCTAGAGTATAACATTGTGTTCAGAGGGACGAATTAGAATAAATTTTAGTGATGGTCACCCTAACTTCATGAACGAGTCAGTTGATTCATGGCCAAGCCGCTCGAGATCGTTGCGGCCTTATGTGAGAGTCGAACGTCTAAGCCAATCGCTGCACGTATCCCATGATTCGGAGAGTCAAACCGGGTATTGTTGGAGTAAATCCGCAAACTGCATGGCCAATAGACATATCAATTTACGGTTTGCATAGTATTGGAAAGCGTCAAACCATCTGACATCATTGCCAATTGGAATAAAGTCAAACAGATTACAGATGGCCTTACCAACGGAGAAGCAAACTAGCTGTTTCGAGAGTATATCTGCGTGATCAGAGGAAGAAATATGTCTTCATTTTGGTTGCGAGCACCTTAGCTTCATGCATGAATTAGAAGCTAGCGGATCAAACCGCTGGTGAACGTTACCACCTTCTGTGAGAGACGAACGGCTATGTCAACAACTTCACCTATCCTGTGGTTCCGTGAGTCAAACCAGGTACTCCGGCAAGGAATTCGCTGTGCAACATTGGCATTGGACACCCTAATTCGCTGAACAAAATTCATAGTACAGAGTCAAACCGTTGTAGAACGTTATCTATTAATATGCATTTAGAATTTTATGCGAATACCTTACCTTCCATGAACCTAACCCGTCGTTGCGAGTGTCTTGCTTCGAGCTGACGGAAACAAATTATTAGACGTTATAGCAGACCAATGCGTTACATTTTTGTATGAATAGGAAAATCGAGAGTCAATCCTTTCGAAATCGTTACCATGGTCTTTGAGAGACGAACGTCTGTGTCACTGTCTTCACCTATCCTGTGGTTCTGAGAGTCTAACCAGGCATTCAGGGATTAAATCCACTGTACAGGACGGGCATTAAAATCCCGACTTCCCGGTATAGGCTTTAAAGTGGAGAGTCACACAGTTGCACAACGCTACCTATTGGTACTGAGTTTAATATTTCACAGGACGTCGTACCTTCGGCGAAGATAGCCCGCTGTATCGGGAGTATTACATCGTGATTAGAGAAAAACGTTAGTTTACATTTTAGTGACGGCATTCAAATTTCAAGTATGTATTATACGGTATATTGTTGAGCAGATTTTGACCGTAGCCACAGCCTATGACATTCGAACAGCTAAGTCAATAGCTTCACATATCCTGTGTTTGAGAGAGTGATTCCAGGTATTCCCGGAGTAAATCCGCAGAACAGTATTAGCAATGGAAACCTTATTTCACGGCTTTAATATTAATGCAGACCCTCAATCGATTGCCGAACGCTACCTATTACTATAGAGTAGAACACTTTGGCGATAGCCTTGCCTTCTGAGAAGCTATCAAGCCGCTTATAGGGTATATCTTGGTGCTCAGAGAAGAAAACTAGTAAACATTTTAGTGTCGAGCACCGTAATTTCATTGATTAATTATAACGTCGCGTGGGATACGCTTCTAGAACGATACCACATTCTATGAGGGTCGCAGAGCTAAGTCCACAGCATCACCTATCCCTTGACTCCGAGAGTCAAACATGGAAATGCAGGAGTAAATCTGCTGTACAATATCGCCATTGAAAACCCTACCTCACGGTGTAAATATTAAAGTACAGCGTCACTCAGGTGTGCAACGTTACCTATTGCTGTAGTGTCTAACTATTCACCGAAGGCCGTTCCATCCGAAAAGCTAACCCGCTGAATCGAGAGTATAACTCCGTGGCTAGAGAATCAAAATAGTATAAATTTTGGTAACTGGAAACAAAATCCCATCTATGTATCAGAAGTTCGAGAAGAAATCTCTTCCAGAACGTTCCCGCCTTCTTTGAGAATCGCACAAGTACGTCAATAGCTTCACGTATCGTGATTCCGAGCGTGAAACCAGGTAATCCGTAAGTGAATCCGCTGATCAGCATTGCAACAGAGACCTTAATTTACGGTATGAATATTATAGAAGATAGTCTATCCGTCGTGGCAATTACCAATTCGTATATAATCATCCTTTTACGGAAGGTATTACCTTCGGTGAAGCTAGCCCGCTGTATCGAGAGTATATATTTGTGTTCAGAGATGCAAATTGTTATACATTTTAGTGACAGGCATCTTAATTTCATGTGTGAATTAGAAGATTGAGACTCAAACCTGTCGCAATCGCTTTCATCTTCATTGAGAATAGAACGGCCGAGTCGTTAGCTTCACCTATCCTGTTATTCCGATAGTCAAACCGGGTATTCCAGGAGGAAATCCACTGAACAGTTTTGACAATAGACACCTTTATTTAGGGTATGAATATTAAAGTAAAACGTAAAACCGTTTAAGAACGTTACCGATTGGCATAACGACACACTATTCACCTGATACCTTACCTTCAGCGAACGTAATCCGTTGTATCGAGGGTATAGCTTCGTGGCCAGCAAAACAAATTAGTAGAAATTTTAGCGACTGGCACCTTTACTTCGTGTATGAATTAGAAGATCGATTGTCGAACCGTTCGAGATTGTCACCACCATCATTGTGGGTCGGACGTCTAAGTCAGTAGCTTCATGCATCCTGTGATTCAGAAAGACAATCGAAATATTCTAGGATTAAATCCGCAGAACGGTATTGGCAATAGATACATGATATAACGGTTTGAACATTAAAATGGTGTGTCACCCCGTACGAGATCGTTACTAATTGCTATAACGTTATACGATTTACCGTATGTCTTACGGTCCGACAAGCTATCCCGCCGTATCCAGATTATACCAACGTATTTAGCGAAACACATTAGTATATACTTTAGTGAAGGCATCTTAATTTCGTGCATGAATTAGGAGGTCGGGTGTAAAACAGTTCGTGACCGTAATCACCTTCTATGGTATTCGAACACCTAAGTCAGTAGCTTCAACTGTCCTGTTTCCCGAGAGGTAATCCGGGACTGAATGCGCCGTACAGTAGTGGCATTAGATACCTTAATTCGCGGATTGGATATTAAAATATAGCGTCACGCCGTGTGAAAACGGTACCAATTGCTATATAGTTAAACGTGTCGCTTTACAGAAGACATTATACACCGAAAAACTAATCAACTGTACCGAGTGTATAACTTCTTGTCCATGGGAATCTCTTTAACATACATTATAGTGATTTCATGTTAAGTTCATGAATGAATTAGGTGATCGAGGGTAAATCAGTCCGTGACAGTTACCACATTCAATGATATCCAAACAGCTATGTCAATAGTTTCTCATATCCTGTGTTTCCGAGAGTCATATCAGGTATTCCAGGAACAAATCTGCTCAGTACTTTTGGCAATTGACACCTTAATTCAAGGCATGATTGCTAATGTAGTGAGTCAAGCCGTTGGAGAACATTATCAGTTCGCATAAGGTCATTCATTTTACCGAGTACCTTACCTTCCGTGATGCTAACCCGTCGTATCGAGAGTATAGCTACATGATTAAGAAAACACATTAGTATACAATTTACTGACGATTCCTTTAATGCATGTATGAATAAGAAGATCGAGTGTCAAACGGTTAGAGGACGGTGCCACCTTCTGTGAGAGTCGAACCGATAAGTCAACGGTTGTACGTATCCTGGTATTCCGAGAGGCAAACTAGCTACTCCGGCAATAAATGCCCCGATCAGTATTAGTAATAAACACCTTAATTCTCGGAATGAATATTAATGCAGACCGTCATACCTTTGTAGATCGTTACGTAATTGAATAAAATTATACGTTTTACAGAATATCTAACCTTCCGAGAAGATGATTCCCTATATCCAGGGCATTACTTCGTGTTCAGAGGAGCAAATTACAATACACTTTGGCGACGGGCACCTTAATTCAAAGTACGAATTTGAAGATGGAGGGATAAACCGTTCGTGAGCGATACCACCTAAATTGAGAGACGAACGGCGAAGTTAATAGCGTCACGTTTCCAGTGATTCGGAGAGTGAATGCAGGTATTGCCGGAGTACATCCGTTGTACTTTTTTTTTTTTTATTGTCAGGAGACATCTTAATTCACGGTTTGAGTAGTAAAGAAGTGTCCAACTGATTTAGCGCATAGCCAATTGGTATAAAGGCAAGCACATTAGAGATGGCCTTATCTACGGAGAAATAGACCTGCCGTTTCATGAATATAACCTCGTGTTCCCAGGCATGAACTCGTATACGATTTAGTGCCGAGCACAGCAATTTCATGCATGATTTAGTAGATGGAGGGAAAAACCGTTCGGGAGCGATACCATCTTCTTTGACATTCCAACGGCTAACTCCAATACTGATCAGCGTTTATACTTCCGGAATACCTGGTTGGACTCTCCGACTCTCGGTATATGTGAAGCTATAAACTTACACGGTTGACCCTCACAGAAGGTGGTAACGTACTCGAACGGTTTGACACTCAATCTTCTAATTAAGTTTAGAAATAAAGGTGACCGTCACCAAAATGGAAGTTAATTTGATCCTCTGAACAGGATTTTATACTCCCAATACAGTGGGCTAAGTTCTGAAAGCGTATGGTCTTCGGTAAATGGTTTGACTTTATACCAAAAATTGACGTTCTAAAACGGTTTCACGCTCTACTGCAATATTCAAATCGTGAATTACGGTGTCCATTGCCAATATTGTGCAGCAGATTCACACCAGGAATAAATGGCATGACTCTCGGAATAACAGGATTGGTGAAGCTATTGTTTAAGCGGTTCGACTCCGGAAGAGGGTGGCAACGTTCGCGAGCGGTTTGACACTCGATCTTCTATTTCATACATGAAATTAAGGTGCCCGTAACAAGAAGGACGACTAATTTCTTTCTCTGCACATATAGTTATACTCTTGTTCCGGCGGGTTGCCACTCCGAAGGTAAGCCTATCGGTAAAACGAGTGACTTTGTTGCAATTGGTATCGCTCTCAAACTGTGTGACGCTCTATTTTAATATTGTGACCAGTGACTTAAGGTGTCCATTGCCAATACTGGTCAGAAGATTTATTAACGGGATACCTGGATTGACATTCGGGTTCACTGGACAGATGAAGCTATTAACTTAGTCGTTCGTGTCTGACACATGGTGATAGCGTTCGCTTACGGTTTTACCCTACATCTTTTAATCTATACATGAAATTAAGGTGCCCGTTACTGAAATGAGGACTAATTTTCTTTTCTGAATACGGGGTTGTACTCTCGATGGTGCGGGTTAAGTTCTCGGATGAAGCCTTTGATATTAAACAAATACGTAACATTCTACAAAGCTTAGACTGTGTACTTTAATATTCAAACCGTGAAATAAAGTATACACTGCCTATAGTGTACAGCGGATTGACTACCGGAATAACTGGTTTGACTATCGGAATGACAGGACAGGTGAAGCTATTGACCTAGCCGTTCGATGGTTTAAAAAGTTTGGTAAAGTTCTCGAACGGTTGTGGCACCGATGATCTAATTCATACATGAATTTAAGTGGCATCACTAAAATGTCAATTAATCTGTTGCCCTGAATACGATGATATGCTCCCGATACGGAGGGTTAGGCTATCAGTGAGTGAGGTCATCAGTAAGACTTTTGACTATATACCAATTGAAAGCGTTCTCAAACGGTTTGTCGCTCTACTGTAGCATTCAAACCGTGAATTACGTCGTCCATTGCCAATACCATTCAGGGTAATTACACCAGGAATACCTGGCTTCGCTCTCTGAATCACCGGATGGGCGAAGCTACAGTCTTGGCCGCACGACCCTCAAGGATAGTGGTTACGTTCTCGCAATGTCTCACACACGATCATCTAATTCATACATGAAATTAGTCTGCTTGTCTTCAAAATGTATACTAATGTCCTTCTCTGAACACGAAGTGATACTCTCGGTTCGACGTGTTAGCGTCTCGGTAGATAAGGCTTTCGGTAAAAGGTATGTATGTATACCAGAGGGAGCCGATCGTCAACGGGTTGACGGTCTGCTTTAATATTCATAGTGTGGAATAAGGTGACTATTGCCAATACGCTTCAGCACACTTACCCCGGGTACCTGATTTGTTGTCTCGGCACCACAGGATTGGTGAAGCTATTGAATTACCCGTTCGAATCTCAAAGGAAGTGGCATCATTCGCGAACCGTTCGACACTCGACCTTCTAATTCATATTTGAAAATCAGGTGTGCTTTTGTTATAATGTGTAGCTATTTGTTTTCGTGAGCACAAAGCATAACACTCGCTACACTGCATTAATTTCTATGACGGTTGTGTGCTCGGTAAAAAGAGTGAATCTGTACCAAATGGTAACGTTTGTCGACGGATTGACCTTCTACTTTTAATACATACTGAGAATTAATGCGTCAAATGCCAACGCTACTCAGCGGATTTACTTCTGGTATACCTCGTGTGACTGTCGCCATCACAGGATCGGTGAAGCTATCGCCATAGCGTTTGGACCGCCAAAGAAGGTGGTTCCCTTCTGTGACGGTTTGACTCCTGATTTTGGTAATTTTAATGGTGCTCGTCTGCTAACATGTCTACTAATTTGTTTCCGTGAACATTAAGCAAGGCACAAGCTACAGCCGGTTCGGTTTTCGGACGGTAAGGTATTCGGAAAAGGAAAGACTATATATGAATTCTTACTTATCTTCCACGGTTTGTCTCTCGACCTTCTTATATATGCCGGGAATTAAGGTGTCCATTGTCAATGCAGTTCAGCCCGCTTACATCCGGAATACCTGGCTTGGCCCTCGGTATCACAGGATATGGGAAGCAATTGACTGAGCCTTTCGACCCACATACTGGGAGATAACGTTCTCGCACGGTTCGATCCTCTATCTCCTAATTCATACATGAAATTAAGGGGCCCATCACATGCATGTATAATAATTTGTTTCTCTGAACGCAAAGTTACACTCTGAATACAGAAGTTTGAGATCTCGTAACGTCAGGCCTGGAGCACAAAGTTTGACTCTAAAGCAACTATTAATGTTCTCCGACGGTATAATTCTATATCTTATTGATCAATACGTGAATTGTGTATTGCATCCAGAGTTGAGCGGATTTACTCCCGGAACGACTGGTGTGACTCTGGGAATCACAGGATACGTGAAGATATTGCCATAGCTATGCGACACTCGAAAAAGGTGGTAACGTTTTCGAATGGTTTGACACCAGATCTTCTAATTCATACACGAAATCAAGGTGCCGGTCACTAAAATGTATACTAATTTGTATCTCTGATCACGAATTTATACCGTCGAGACAGATGATTAGGTTCACGGAGTGTAAGGTATTATGTACAACGTTTGACATTATACAAGCTGGTGACATAATCCAACGGGTACTCGCTCTAACTTAACAATCAACCCGCGAATTGAGGTGTTAACTGCCAATAGTATGCAGCGGATATACTCCTGATATACCTGGTGTGACTCTCGGAAGCACAAGTGCAGGTCAAATTTTGCACTCAGCCGTACGACGTTGACAGAAAGTGATAACGTTCTCGAAATGGTTGACTCTCGATCTTCTTATTCATAAATGAATTTGTGGTGGCAGACACTAAAATGTACATTCATTTGTTTCTCTGAACAGGATATTAAATCCACGATACAGAGCCTTACGTTCTCGGAAGGTAAGGTATACTGTAATGATTCTCACACTATGCCTATTGGTAACGATCTCATAAGGTTTGACCCTCTACATTAATATTCATAACATGAATAAAGATATCTATTGCTCATAATGTTCTGCACATTTACTCCTGGCATACTAGGCTTGACTCTCGGAATCGCAATTATACGTGATGCTATTTACTCAGCCGTTCGACACTCAAACAAAGTGGTAACAATCTGGAACGGTACGAACCCCGATCTTCTAATTCATACGTAGAATTAAGGTGTCCGCCTGGTAAAATGTCCACTAATTTCTTTCCCTGGACCCAAAGTTGTACCCACGATACAGCGGGTAATTATCTCGGAAGGTAAGGTATCCGGTATGGAGTGTGACTTTACAGTAATTGGTAACAATGTCCAGCGGTTTGACTCTGTTCTTTAACATTCATACTGTGAGTTAAGATTCAATGTTACTGTTTGGTAGCAAGTCAAACACATTACCGATGGCATTAACGTCCAAGAATCCAACCCGCCGTATCGAGAGTATAACTTCGTCTTCAGAGGATGAAGTTAGTATACATTTTAGTGATAGGCATCTTAATATCATTCATGAATTAAAAAATCGAGTGTCAAATCATTCAAGAACCTTGCCACCTTCTGTGAGAGGCGATCTGTTAAGTCAGTAGCTTCATCTATGCATTTATTCGGGGAGTCAAACCAGGTATTGCAGGAGTAAATCCTCTGATCAGCATTATGAATAGACACTTTATTTTACGGTTTGAATAAAATGGTAGAGCGTCCAAGCGTTTTGGAGCGTTGCCAATTGGTGCAAAGTCAAACATTTTACCGATCGCTTTACCTTCGGAGAAGCTAACCAGCAGTTTCGAGAGTATAACCTCGTGTTCAAAAAATGAAATTAGACTTCATTCCTGTGACTAGCGCCGTAACTTAATGTATCAATTAAAAGATCGACGGTCAAACCGTTCGAGAAATTTGCCCCTACTATGAGAAACGGACGACTAAGTGAATAGCTTCACCCATGCAGTCATTCCAAGAGTGAAACCAGATATTCCCGGAGTATATTCCCTGAACGGTATTGGTAATAGCCACCTTAATTCAAGGATTTAATATAAAACACAGAGGGTTAAACGGATTGAGAGTGATACCAATTGCAATATATTCAAACGCTTTTCCGAAAACCATACCCTCCAAAAACTAACCAACAGTATCGAAAGTATAATTTCGTGCACAGAGAAAGAAATTAGTATTCATTTCAGTGACGGCACGTTAACTTCGTGTATGAATTAGAAGATCGATGGCCAAACCGTTCGAGAACGTACCACTCTCTTTAAGAGTCGAATGAATGAGTCAATCGCTCCACCTACCCGGTGCTGCCGGGTGTCAAACCAGGTATTCCGCGACTGAACCCGCAGGACTGTAGTGGAATTAGACACGCTATTTCACGTTATGAATAATAAGGAAAAGAGTTAAACCATTGTAGAACGTTATCTATTTCTATACACGCAAAATTTTTACCGAAGGTCTTGCTCCCGAGAAGGTAACCACCTGTTTCTAGGGTATAACTTCGTGTTCAAAGGAACAAATTAGCATATACTTATGTGACGGGCATCATAATTTCACGTACGAATAAGAGGATCCAGCGTCAAACCAATCGAGAAGTTTACCTCCTTCTTTGAGAATCGAAAGACTTAGTCTATAGCTTCACGTACCTTTGCGATTCCGACAGGGAAACCAGTTAGTCCGGGAGTAAATTCATTATACAGTATTAGCAATAGACACCATAACTCACGGTTTACATAACAAACTACCAAGTCAATCCGTTGCAGGGCGATACCTATTGGTATAAAGTCAAACTTTTTACCGAAGGCCTTACCTTCTAAAAATCTTACACGCTGTTATCATTGTCATGCTTAGTGTACTCAAAATCAAATTAGTGGACACTTTAGCAGACGCACACCTTATTTTCATATACGAATTAGAAGTTGGAGTGTCAAATCGTTCGAGAACGTTCCAACCATCCTTAGGAGTGGAATGGCTAACTCAGTGGCTTCGCCTGTACTCTCAGTCCAGAAGTCAAACCAGGTATTCCTGGAGTAAATCCACTGAACAGTATTGGCAATAATAACCTTAATTGACGGATTGCGTGTTAAACAACAGCGTCAAACTGTTCGTGGGCGTTACAAATTGGTATAAAGTAAAACGTTTTACTGAAGACATTACCCTCCGAAGATCTAACACGCAGTATCAAGAATGTATCGTGGTATTCAAAGCGACGAATAGGTATACATATCAGTAACTGGTACTGTATCCCCGTCCATGAATTAGAAGGTCCATGGTCAGACCATTCGATAACGATATCACCTTCTTTCAGAGTCGAACGGGTATGTCAATACCTTCAGCTACCCTGTGATTCCGTGTGTCCGAGCAGGTATACTGAAACAAAATCCGCTGTCCAGTATTGGCACTTGATAGTCTATTTCACGGTATAAGTATTAAAGTACAGATTGAAACCTTTGTTGAACTTTTCATATTGCAATTGAGATAAACTTTTTACTGAATTTCATACCTTGCCAGATGCTAACCCATTGTATCGACGGTATTACTTCGTATTCAGAGATGCGAATAAGTATACGTTTTAGTGACAGGCACGTAAATATCATGTATGAATTAAAAGATCTGGAAACAGACTGATTCAGAACGTTACCTCCTTCTTTGAGAGTCGAACGCATAAGTCAATAGCTTCACTTATTCTGTGATTCCGAGAATGAACCTGGTATTCCGGGAGTAAATCCGCTGAGCAGTATTGGCAATAGACACCTTACTCCATGGCCTGAATAATAAAATAGAGCGTCTTGCCGTGTGAGAACGTTACCAATTGCTATAAAGTCAAACGTTTTCCAGAAATCCATAACGTTCGAGAAGATACCCCGCCCTATCGAGAGCACAACTTCGTGTTTAGGGAAACACATTAGAGTACATTTTAGTGCTGCCACCTTAAAATCGTGTAAGAATTAGAAGATGGAAGGCCAAACCGTTCGAGAACGTTAGCACCTTCTGTGTGATACGAACGGCTACTTCTATAGCATCACCCATCCTGCATTTCCGAGAGTCAAACAAGGTATTCCAGGAGTGAATTCGCTGAACAGTGTTGGCAATAGTCACCTCATTTCACTGCTTGAATATTAAAGTAGGGCACCAAACCATGTGAGGACGTTTCCAATTTGTATCGAGTCAAACCGATTGCCGAAAGCCGTACCTGCGGTGAATCTAACCCGCTGTATCGATAGTAAAATTTCGTGTTCACTGGAACAAATTACTATTAATTTCAGTGACGAGCACCTTAACTTCATGTATGAATTTGAAGGGTGATGGTCAATCGGTTCGAGAACGTTACCGCCCCCTTTGATGTTCGAACGGCTATATCAATAGCTTCACCAATACGGTGATTCAGACAGTCCTAGCAGGTAATACGGGAGTAAATCCGCTGAAGCGTATTGGCAATTGCACCATAATTCACGGCATGAATACTAATGGAAGGAGTCAAAGCTGTCGGAGAATATTACCAATTCGAATAATGTCCTTCCTTTTACCGAATACATTACCGTAAGGGAACCTAGCCCACTGTTGCGGGTGTGTTGCATATTCGTCACGAAGACAAATCAGTAGACATTATTGCTGCCGGATAGAACATTATCATGTATAAATATCAAGATCGAGAAACAAACTATTCGAGAATGGTAACAACTTCTTTAAATGTCGAACGGCAAATTCAATAGCATGACCTATGCTGTGATTCTGAGAGCGAAAGCAGGTACTCCTGGGGTAAATCCGCTGCGTGCTATGGTCAATCGACACCCTAATTGACGTCATAAACATTAAAGTAGAGAGTCAAACCGTCGCAGATCGTTACCTATTGGTATGGTGGCAAAATATATACAGGTGGCCTTACATTCCGTGAACCTAACCCGCTTTATCGAGAGTATAACTTCTTTTCCAGTGAAACTAATCTTTATACTCTTTCATGGCGATCACATTTACTTCCTGTATGAATTTAAAAATCCAGTGTCTAGCCGACCGATAACGTTACTGACCTCTTTGAGAGACGAACGGCTAAGTGAATAGCTTCACCTGTCCAGTGATTACGAGATTCATATCAGGTAATACGGGAGTAAATGCGCTGTACTCTGCTGGCAATAGACGCCATAATTCACGGTATGAATATTAAAGGGAAGTGTCAAACCGTTTGAGAACGTTTACAATTCCTACAAAGTCAAACATTCTTCCGAAAGCTTTAGCGACCGAGAAGCTGACCCACCGAATCGATAGTAAAACTTCGTGCTCAGAGAAGCATATTAGTATACATTTTAGTGATGGCACCCTTAACTTCATGTTTGAATTCGAAGATCGAGTGTCATACAGTTCATGAACGTTACCACCTACTTTGCAAATCTAACGGCAATGCCAATAGCTTCATAAATCCTGTGGTTCCAAACGACAAACCAGGAATTACCGGAGAAAATCCGCTGAATAGCATTGGCAATTGTCACCTTAATTATCGGTTTGAATATTAATGTAGAGCATCAAGAGGTTTGAGAGCGTCACCAATTGGTATATAGTCAAACGCTTTGCGCAAGGCCTTACCTTCGGAGAATGTCACACGCTGCACCGAGAGAAAAACTACGCGTTCAGAGAAAGAAATTATTATTCATTTCAGTGACGGGCACTTCAGCTTGGTTTATGATTTAGATGATCGAGGGTCAATCCGTTCGAGATCTTGACCGCCGTCTCCGAGATTCCAACAGCTAAGTCAATAGCTTCGCCCATCCTTTGATTCCGAGAGACAACCCATGTATACCGAGCGTAAATCCGCTGAACAGTATTGGTAATACACACCTTAATTCACGGAATCAGTTTGAATGTCCAGAGTCAAGACCTTGTAGGACGCTAATTACTGTTACAGAGTAGAACATTTAGCGATACCCTTACCTTCCGAGGAACCAAACTCGCTGTATCGACAGTATATCTTCGTGTTCACTAAAACACATTGGTAAGCGTTTCAGTGACGGGCACCTTAATTTCATGTTTGGAATTGAATATCGATGGTCAAACCGTTGGGGAACGTGACCACCTTCGTTGGGATTCGAACGGCGAAGTCAGTAACCTCACTTATCCTGAGGTTCCAGGAGTCAAATCAGGTATTCCAGGAATATATCCACTGAACTGTAGATGCAATGGGCATCTAAATTCACGTCTTGATCATTAATGTAATAGTTCACCCGGCGGAGAACATTGCCAATTCCTATGGAGTCAGACTTTGTGCCTAATTCCTGACGTTACGAAAACTCATCCCGCTGTATTGACAGTATAACTTTGCGTTCATAGTAACAAATTATTATAGATGTTAGTGCTGGGCACCTTAATTTCATGTACAAATTGATGATCGTGGTTCGAGAACGTTAGCATCCTCTACGTGGGTGGAAAGTCTCAGTCAATACCTACATATATCCTGTGATTCCGACGGCCATGCCAGGTACTCCGGGAATAATCCGGCTGAACAGTGTAGGCAATAGAAAACAATAATTCACTCTGTGAATATTAAAGTAGAGTGTCACACCGTGTGAGAACGATACAAATTGCTATAAAGTCGAACGAGTCACCGAATGCCTTACCGTCCGTGAAACTATGCCGCGGTATCGAGCGTATAGCTACGTATTTAGGCACACACATTTGTAAGTACTATAGTGACGGGGACTTGAATTTTGTTATTAATAAGGGGATCGAGGGTCCAACCGGTCGAGAACGTTGCCACCTTCTGTGTGAGACGAACGGCTAGGTCAATAGCTTCACATATCTTCCGAATCCGAAACATGAACCAGATATTCAGGATGTATATGCGCTGAACAGTATGGGCAACAGATACCTCAATTCACGGCAGGAATATTAAAGTATGCCGTCAAGCCGTTGTAGAACATTACCTATTAGTGAAGGGTTAAACCTCTTACCGAATGACTTAGCCTCTGAAAAACTGACCAGCTGTGTCGAGAGTATAACTCTGTGTTCAGAGGAACGAACTAGTATACATTTACTGCCGATCATCATAATTTCATGTGCATGACTTAGAAGATCAAGTGTCAAAGCGTTCCAGGAAGTTTCCGCCTTCTGTGAGAGACGAAAGGCTAAGTCAATAGCAACACCCATTTTGTGATCCCGAGAGTCAAATGAACGTGGTAAAGCTCTGCAACGGTTGGACCCTATATCTTCTAATTCATGCACGGGATAATAGTGCCCGTCACTAGTATGTATACCAATGTGTGAGGGTTCGCGGAAGGTCAGGCTTTCCGTAAAATGTTTGACTTTATGCTAATTGGTAACGTTATCAAACGTTTTGACGAGATACCCTAATATTCAAACCGTGAACTAAGGATTCCATTGGCAATACCGGTCATCGGATTGACTCCCGGAATACCTGGTTTGTCTCCCTGAATCACATGATAGGTGAGGCTGTTGACTTAGCCGTTCCACTCTCACGAATGGTTCTAACTTTCTCTTGCGGTTTGACCCTCGATCTTCTAATTCGTACATGGAAATAGGGCGCCTGCCTCAGAAATGAAGGCTAATTTCTTTCTCTGAACACGAAGTTATACTCCCGAAACGGCGGGTTAGTTTCTCCGAAGCTGAAGCTATCGGTAATGTGTTTGACTTTATACCAATTGCCAACGCTCTCAGACGGTCTGGCGCTCCACCTGAACATTCAAGCCGTGACTTAAGGTGATAATTGCCAACACCCTTCAGCGGATTTACTCTCGTATTACCTGGTTTGACTCTCGGAATCACAGGATTGGAGGAGCAATTGACTTACCCTCTCGACTCTCAAAGAAGGTGGTATCGTTCTCGGACGGTTTGACCATCGATTTTCTAGTTCATACATGATGTTAACGAGCCCGTCACAGAAATGGATACTAATTTCATTCTCTGAATATGAACTGATTCTCTCGATGAAGGCGGAGAAGTTCACGGAAGGTAAGGACTTTGATATAACTTTTTACTGTATACAAATTGGTTCCACTCTCAATCGGTTTGTCGCAGTACTGTAATATGCAAACCGTGAACTAAGGTGTCTATTGCCAATAGTGTTGAGCGGATTTACTCCCGGAATACCTCAATTTATGCTCGGAATCATAGGGTGCGTGAAACTGTTGACGTAGCCGTTCGATTCGCAAAGGAGGTGGTAACGTTCCCGAACGGTTTTACTCTCGAACTTCTAATTCAGAGATGAAGTTATGGTGCCCGTCATTAAAATGTATTGTAACTTGTTCCACTGAACACGACGTGATGCTCATGATACAGCGGGTTAGTATTTCGGAGGGTAAGGTCTTCGATTTAACGATTGACTTTATATCAACTGTTATCGTTCTCAAACTGGGCGACTCTCTATCTTAATATTAAAGCCGTGAAGTAAGGTGCCTGTTTCCAACACTGTTCAGCGGATTTACTCTCGGCATACATGGGTTGACTCTCGGAAACGCAGGATAGGAGAAGCTATTCGCTTAGCCGTTCGTCTCTCACAGAAGGAAGCATCGTTCGCGATCGATTTGCCCCTCGATCTTCTAATTCATACTCGAATATAAGGTGCCCATTACTGACATGAATACTAATTTTTCTCACAGAACACTAAGCAAGATACTCCCTGCAGACAGTCATGTTTCTGGAAGGTGAGGTAATCTGTGAAGAGATTGCCTTTATACCAACCTGTAATATTCACCGAAGGTTTGACTCGCTACCTTAACATTCATAACGTGAACTAACGTGTCAATTGTCAATACTGTTACGCGTATTTCCACCTGGAATACCAGGTTTGACCCTACGCAATCACAGGATATCACATGGTATTGTCACTGCGGTTTGACTCTGAGAAATGGTGGTAATATAGTATACTGCGGACTTACTGCTGATATACCTGGCATGACTTTCGAAATCAGAAGTAGTGGTGAAGCTATTGTCTGAAGTTTGACATTCTCAAAGAAGGTGGTAACGTCCTGGAAAGGTTTGCCTCCCGTTATTCCCATCCATACATGAAATTATGGTGCCAGTCACTGCAATGTATACTTATTTGTTTCCGCTTATACTAAGTAAAACACTCGCTGCAGCGCATTTGGTTCTCGGTAGGTAAGGAAATGGATAAAACGTTTGGCTTTATAACAACTGATACTGTTATCAAACGGTGTCACACTCTGCTATAATACTCAAGCCGTGAATAGAGGTGTCTATTCCGAATTCTGTTCTGCAGATTTACTCCGCTGATGCCTGTTTTTACGCCCGGACAGAGGATAGGAGAAGATATTGGCTTAGTTTTTCGACTCCCGAAAATGGTGGTAACGACCTTGATCGGTGTGACACGTTACCTTTTATTTCTCACATGAAATTATGGTGACCACAATGAAAATGTATAATAATTAGCTTCTCTGGACAAGAAGTTATACTCTTGATACAGCGGGATACGTTCTGGCAAGGTAAGGCCTGCAGTAAAGAGTTTGACTCTATAGAAAAAGGTAACGTTCTACAACGGTTGGACTCTGTACTTTCATATGTATAGACTGAAATAGGATGTCTAATTCTAATACTGTACTGTGGATTTACTCCCGATATACCTAGTTTGTCTCTCGGAATCGCAGGATAGGTGAAGCTATTGACTTCGCCGTTCCATTCTCTAAGAAGGTCGTAGCGTTCCCGAACTGCTTGACTGTCGATTTTTCTCTGCATACATGAACAGGTTTCCGTTTGCAAAAATGTCTACTAATTTGAATCCGTGAACACTAAGCAACGCACTCTGTTCAGCGGGATATGTTCTCTGAAGGTAATGTAATTGGTAAAGAGGCTGACTTAATACAAATTGCTGCCGTTCTCCGACGGCTAAGCTGCGTACTTCAATTTGCATACCGCGAGATATGGTGTCCATTGTCAATACTGATCATCGGATAAACTTCCTGAATACCTAGTCTGACTTTCGAAATAGCAGGATGGGTGCAGCTATTAACTTAGCCGTTCGTCACGGTTAGAAGGTGCGCTCGTTCAGGAAAGGTTTGACTCTCGATTATTTTACCCATACATAAGAATAAGGATTCCGTCTGCTAAAATGCCTAGTGATTTGTTTCCGTGAGCTCTAAGCATGACATTCGCTACAGCGAGTTAGGTTCTTGGAAGCTACGGCCTTCGGTAAAACGTTTGTCTTTATACCAATTGGTATCGCTCTCAAACGGTTTGACGCTTTTCTTTAGTATTCAAAACGAGAATTATTTTCTCCATTGCCAGTACGCTTCTGCAGATGTACTCCTGGTAAACCTAGTGAGACTCTCCGGACTACAGGATAGCTGAAGCTAATGTGCGATTTCAAGAATATGGTGGTAGCGTTCCCTAATGGTTTCACACTCGATTTTCTCATTCATACATGAAATTATGGTGCCCGTTACTGCAATGTATACTAATTTGTATCTCTGAATTGGAAGTAATACTCTAGATACATCGTCTTATATTCTCTGAGGGTAAGGTTTTCTGCAAAACTTTTGACATTATCCCAATATGTAACGGTCTACAAATGAACTTTAATATTCCAACCGTCAACTAAGGTGTCCATTGCCAATAGTGTACAACGGATGATCTCCAGTAATACCAGATTTGTCTCTCCGCTTCACTGGATAGGTGAAGCTGTTCACTTAGCTGTTCGAATATCATAGAAGGTGGTTACGGTCACGAACTGCTTTAAACTCGACCTTATAATTCATACATTGAATTTGGATGCCGTCTCTAAAATGTATACTAATGTGTTTCTCTAAACACAAAGTTATGCTCTCCATACATCGGGCATGCTTCGCGGAAAATACGGCCATCGCTGAAAAGTTAGACTCTATACCAATAGGTAAAGCTTTACAGGTGTGTGACCCTCTACGTTAAAATCTATACCGGAAGTATGTATTTTAACGCTGATACTGTACAGCGGATTGACTCCTGGAATGCCTGGTTTGACGCTCGGAATCACAGGGAAGGTGAAACTGTTATCTTAGCCTCCCGACTCTCAAACAAGGTGGTAACGATCTCGATCGGTTTGATTCCC
This sequence comes from Lasioglossum baleicum, assembly GCF_051020765.1. Classification (NCBI taxonomy): domain Eukaryota; kingdom Metazoa; phylum Arthropoda; class Insecta; order Hymenoptera; family Halictidae; genus Lasioglossum; species Lasioglossum baleicum. Next base: position 71,140 of record NW_027469604.1, read on the forward strand.
CATCTTCTACTTCACACATGATGTTAGGATTCCCGTCATTGAAATTTACTGTAATTTGTTCCAATGAACACGACCTTATACTCTCGATAGAGCAGGCTAGCAGCTCGGAAGGTAAGGCCGTGCATGAATTAGAAGATCGATGGTCAAACCGTTCGAGAAGGTCATGATCCTCATCGGCGGTCGATCGTCAACGTCAATAGCTTCATCTATCCTGAGATTCCGAGAGTAATGCCAGGCATTCCTGGAATAATCCGATGAACACTATTGAGAATAGGCAGCTTATTTAACTCTATGAATACTAAAGTTGAAGGTCTATAAGTCGAGGAACATTACCAATTGGTATAGAGTCACTCTTTTTACCGAATACATAACCATTCTTGAACCTAACGCGCTGTAGCGAATGTCATGCTTAGTGATGACGAAAACAAATTGGTAGATATTAGAGCAGAAGCATACCTGATTTCCAAATATGAATTAGAAGATCCAGTGTCAAACGGTTTGGGATCGTTACCACCTTCTTCGAGAGTCGAATGGCTGAGACAATTGCTGAATATATAGTTGTGATTCCGAGTGTCAAGGCTTGTATTCCGGGATAAAATCTGCTGAACTGTATTGGCAATAGACACCTTAATACGCGGTATGAATATTAAAGTAGAGCGACAAACCGACGGAGAACATCACCAATTGGTATGACGACAAACTTCATACCGGACACCCTACCATCCGTGAATCGAACCCGCTGTATCGAGAGTATAATTTGGTGTTCGGGCAAACAAATTAGTATGCACTTTAGCGGTGGGCACCTTAACTTCATGATGGAATTAGAACATCTAGAGTCAAACCGTTCGAGATTATTACCACCTTCTATGAGTGTCGAGCGGCTCTGTCAATAGCTTCACCTATAATTGTGATTCCCAGAGTCAAGCCTGGTATTCCATGAGTAAATCCGCTGAAGAGTATTGGCAATAGCAGCATTATATCACGGTATGAATATTAACTGTATGGAGTCAAATCGTTTGAGATCCTTACCAGTTGGTACAACGTCATACTTTTTACCCAAGACCTTACAATCCGAGATCACCGATACCACCGTATCTAGAGCACAACTTCGTGTTTAGAGATTCAATTAACAATACATTTTAGTGAGCGGCCACTTAATATCATGTATAAATGGGAAGATCGAGCGTCAAACTGTTGGAGAACGTTACCAATTGGTATAGAGATGAACGCATCACAGAATTCATTACCCTCCGAAAACCTCGCCCGCTGTATCAAGAGCATAGCAGCGCTACCAGGGGATCGAATTACCAAACATTTTAGTGATGTGCGCATTAATTTCATGCATGAATTAGAAGATCGAGGGTCGAACCGCTCGACAACGTTGCCACCTTCACTGAGAACCGAATGGCCAAGTTAACAGCTTCACATATTCAGTGATTCCGCCAGTCAAACCAGGTATACTGAGAGTATATCCCATGTACAGCATAGGCATTGGACACCCTAATTCACGGAATAAATATTAATGTCCAGAGTCAAACAGTTGTAGAAAGTTACTTATTCGTATAGAGTCAAACATTTACGGAAAACAACTCCTGCCGAGAAGCCTGGGCCGGTGTAGAGAATGTTTTGCTGACTGTCCGTGGAAACAAATTAGTACATACTTGAGTAGATGAAAACATCATTTCCGTGTAAGGATAGCATAATCGAGAGTCAAACCGTCCGAGAACGTCTCCACCTGCTTTGAGGGTCGCGTGGCTATTCCAATAGATTTACCTTTCCTGTGATTTCGAGAGATAAGACATGTATTCCGGTAGAAAATCCACTGAACATTATTGGCAACAGACAATATTAATTCGCGATATGAATATTAAAATATATTGGAAAACCGTATGAGTACTTTACAAATTCGTATGACCACATACTTCTTACAGGACACCTTACTTTCCGTGAACCAACCGCGGTGTATCGAGGGTATAACTACGTGTTTGTCGAATAAAATTTGGAATCATTTATGTGACGGGCGCCTTAATCTCATGGTTTAATAAGGAGATCGAGGGTCAAACCGTTCGAGAACGTTACCACATTCTTTGTGAAATCGCACATATAACACAATAGCTCCACATATTCTGTGGTTCGGAGAGTCACACTAGGAATACAAGGAGTATAACCGCTGAAGCGCATTCGCAATGAACACCTTAATTCACGGTGTCAATATTAAAGTTGAACGTGAAACTGCTTAATACCGTTACCTGTTACTACAGAGTCAAACACTTTAACGATGGCCTTACCTCCGTAAAACTGACCCGCTGTATTGAGAGTAAAACACCGAGTTCAGATGTACGGACTGGAATACATTTTAGTGACGGGCACCTTAACTTCATGTTTGAATGAGAGGCTCGAGCGTCAAACGCGAAACTATTGACTTCTGATTCATACATGAATTTAGGGAGTCGTCACTAAATTGTATACTAATGTGTTTCCACAAACACGCAGCTATATTCTCGATACGTCGGATTAGCATCTGGGACGGTAAGGCATTCAGTGAGACACTTTACTTTATAGAAATTAGTATCGTTCTCGTACGGTGTGACTCCCTATTTTAATATTCACTCCGCGAATTAAGGTACCTATTGCCAATACTCTTCAGCGGATTTGCCTCCGATTACCTGGTTAGTCTGTCGGCATTATAAGATAGTTGAAGCTATCGACTTATCCGTTCGGCTCTCACAGAAGGTGGCAACGTCCACGAACGGTTTTACCCTCGATCTTCTAATTTATGCTTGAAATTATGGTGCTCGAGACAAATCTATATACTAGTTCCTCCCTCTGAACAAGGTGTTTTACTCCACATACAGTCCTGTAATTGCGTACTGCAGATCGGAGTGGCATACTGTATGATCTTTTTTAATTTCATTAGCATTTATATTGTACCATTTGCATTGTTTCGTAGATTTCTGTTTATCTCTACCTACTGTAACTTGCTGATTTGATATCTTCTATATTTTTTCAAAATTTTCAATTTTTACTTTGAAAAGTTGTATCTCTCTGGTAAGGAGTCTTTGGAATTAGTTGAGTGTACGTTTATGACATTATGTCATTAAACTTATTGTTATTCTATATGTTTGTCTATATATGTACCTGCCCTGCCCTAACAATCACATCTGTCGAAGACTTCTAGCTGCGTACAGCTGATCGGCGCGACAGTACTGGACGATCTTCGTTAATTTCGTTGACCACGATATTGTACCGTATGCATGATTTCCCAGTCTTCCATTCATTTATACGTACTGCAATTTACTGATATGATATTTTCAATTTTTTCAAAATTTTCAAATATCAATTTGCAAAATTTGTATTTCATAGCAACAGTGTCTCTGGAGTTATATATATGTACGTTCCTAACAATATTTTGTTGTATTTGTGGTTGTATTGTTTGACTTTCCGCATACCTACCTACGCTCTTGGAGGGACACGAATGGAGTGGTCCTGCAGTAGCGCTCGGTCGAACCAAGCGCCGCAACTGTTGTTAATTTCTTTACCCGAAAAATTGTACCGTAAGCATTCTCTCACAGTTTTCCATTTATTTCTATATACTGTAGTTTACTGTTGTGGTATTTTAGATTCTCTGCAAAATTTTCATGTTTACAATTACGAAAATATTATATTTTAGGAAAAGTGCCTCTTGAATTAGTAGAGATTACGATTATGACAATATCTTTGTATGCTTGCTGTTATTTTATGGGATTTTCTCTTTACGTGCAAACGCCTCCAGAGCGACACGACTGAAGTGGACTTGCAGTTACTTAAGGTATACCGGACCGACACTGCTGTATGGTCTCTGTTAATTTCTTTAACCACAACCTTGTACAGTGTGCATTCATGCGTAAATTTCTACTCATTTCTACACATTGTAATTCACTTTACTGATATTTTCGATTTGTAACAACATTTTCAGTTTTGATTTTAAGAAATTGTATATTTTGGTAAAGTGTCATTGGAATTAATGGAGTGTATATTTATGACAATATTATTTTAAACTTATTCTTATTTTATATGGTTGTCTGCTTACGTACCTACGCTGGCGGAGGGACACGACTGGCGAGGTCTTGTGGGTTCGTACTGCAGATCGAAGCCGCACTAATGGATGGTCTTCGTTAGTTTCTTTAGGCTTGATATTGTACCGAATGCTTATTTTCCCTGTGTTCCATTTGTTTATACATACTTGAATTTGCTGTTATGATATCTAGGATTTTTCTTCAAAATTTTCAATCCTTATTTTAAAAAATTGTATTTCCTATTATAAGAGCCTTTGGAATTACCTCAGAGTACGTTTATGTCGATAGTTTGTTAAACTTATTGTGATTTTATACGATATTGTGTGCACGTACCTGCGCTTCCGGAACGTCACGACCGGAGTGCTCTTGTAGTTGCTTTCGCTATATCGGAGCGACGCTGCTGTACGGTTTTTGTTAATTTCTCAACCTTGATACTGTCCCGTGTGCATTATTTCGCAGTTTTCTATATAATTCTACATACTGTAATTTACTCTTATGATATTTTGGATTTTTTTCATAATTTCCTGTTTTTAATTGCAAAAATGTATATCTTAATAAAAGTGTCTCTGATGATTGTCAAGCTTGCGATCATGGCAATATATTGTTATTCATACTGTACTTTTATGCGATTGCGTGTATACACACCTGCGCTGTCTGAGCGACGCGGTGGGTGTTGTCTTGTAGTTGCGCACGGTATATCGGAGTGGCGCTACTGGATGGCCTTCGTTAATTTCATTTTCAATGATTATTTACCGTATGCATTTTTTACGCGTCTTCCATTTATTTCTACATACTGCAATTAACTGTTATGGCATTTTCGTTTTTCTTCAAAGTTTCCAATTTTTAATTTCAAAAATTGTATTTGCTATCATTAAAATTAGTTGAGTGCACGTTCATGGCAGTGATTTGTTAAAAATATTGTTATTCTATATATTGCCTGTATGAGTGCCTACGCTCCCGAGCGACACGACTGTCAATGTCTTTTAATTGCGTACGGCAGAACAGAGCGGCGTACCGGATGGTCTTCATTATTTCCTTTAACCTTATTGTTGTACCGCATGCGATATTTCGCTATTTCCTGTCTATCTCTACATCATGCAGTTTATCGTAATGATATTCGCCATGTTTTCCAATATTTTCAATTTTCAATTTAAGAAATTGTATTTCATAATAAAAATTTCTTTTGCATTAGGTGAGAATGGGTTTATGCCAATATCAGGTAAAACTCTTTGTTATTTTTTATGATTGTCTGCATGCGTACTACCGCTCCCGCAGCTACACAACTCGCGATGTTTTGCTCTTGCGTACGGCAGATCGGAACGGCATATTGGATGGTCTTCGTTCCTTAACCTCAATGTTGTACCGTACGAATGCATTTGCAACTCCCCATTTATTTATACATACTGCAATTTGCTGTCATGATATTTTCCATTTTTTACATAATGATCAATCTTTTAGTAATAGATTGTGTACCAACTTAACAGAGTCTTTGGAATTGTTTTAGTGCACGTTTATGACGTTATTTTGTTATACCTGTTATTTTATATTATTGTCGGTATACGTACCTAGGCTGCCGGAGCATCACGAGTGGAATGGTCTGGGAGTTGCGTTCGGTAGATCGGAGCGACGCTACTGTATAGTCTTCATTAATTTCTTTATCCATTATATTGTACCTTATGCATTCTTTCGCGGTTTGCCATTTATTGCTACATATTGTACTTCACTGTTATGATATTTTCAATTTTCATCTAAATTTTCTTTTTGCATTTTAAAAAATTGTATTTCTCAGGGAAAGTGTCTTCGGAATTAGATGAGTGTACGTGTATGACATTACTATGTTAAACATATTGCTATATTATATGGTTGTCCCTATACGTACCGACGCTTCCAGAACAAAGCGACTAGCGAGGCCTTGAAGCTGCGAACAGCAAAACGTAGCGACACTACTGAATTGTCTTCGATAATTTCATCCATCCTTGATTTTGTAACGTGTGCTTTCTTCCCAGTTTTCAATTTCTAAAGGTGTACTGTAATTATCTGTGGCGATGATTTCGATTTGCATTAAAATTTCCGTTTTTAGGTTTAAAAAATTATATTTCTTAGTTGAAGTGTCTTTAGAATTAGTCGAACGCATGGATATGACTCACTTTACTTAAACTCATTGTTATTCTCTACTATGACCCGTATGCGTACCTACGCCTGCGGAGCGACAGGGCTGGGGTGGTTTTGTTGTTTCGTCTGGCAGACCGGAGCGACAATACTGGCTGGTCTTCGTGAATGTCTTTAATCATGGTATTGTAACGTCTGCATTAAGTTCACTTCTCTGATTAATACTACATATGGTAACTTATTGTTCTGAAATATCCGATTCCTTTCAATATTTCCTATCTATAATTTTAAATATTCAATTATTAGTGCAAGTATGCTTGGAATTTGATGAGTGCACGTTTGTGATAATATTCTGGTTTGTTCTTTGTCATTTTATATAATTATCCCTAAACATACCTACGCTTCCGGAGCGACACGACTGGTGTTGTTCCGCATTTGCGTTCGGTAGTTCGGAGCCTCACTGCTGCATGGTCTTCGACAATATCTTTGACCTCCATATTGTATCGTATGCATTTGTTCGCAGTTTTCTATATACGTCTGCATACTGTTATTTACTATTATAATAATTCCGATTTCCTTCATATCATTCAAGTGAAAATTTATGAAATATTATTTTTTTAGGAATAGTGTCTTTGGAATTAGTTGAGTATAAGTTTTTCGGAGAATTTCCTTATATTCTTTGTCATCTTATATTATTTTCTCAATACGTACCTAAGCTTCCAGAGGGAGACGACTGGAGTGGTCTTGTAGTTGCTTTCAGTAGATCGGGGCGACAGTACTGTCTGGTCTTTGTTAATTCCTATAAGCATGATATTTTACCGTATGCATCCCTTCGCAATTTTCAATTTATTTCTACATACTGTAATCTGCTCTTATAATATCTTCGATTTTCTTAAAACACTCCAATCTTTAATTTGAAAGAATGTATTTTTTACAAAACATGTCGTGAAATTAATTCAGTGTACGGCAGTTACATTATCTTGTTGAATTTAATGTTATTTTATACTTTTGTCAGTATATGTACCTATTCCTCCAGAGCGATCCGGCTGTTGTGCTCTTGCAGTTGCGTATGGTAGATTGGAGGGAGACTACTGTATGAACTTTGTTAACATCCTTAACCTTGATTTTGTACCGCATGCATTCTTTCTCAGTTTTCAATTTTTTTATAAACACTGTAATCCACTGTTATGATATCTTCGATTCTTTTCGAAATTTACAATTTCTATTTATGAAAACTGTATCTATGATAAATAATTATATTTATGACAATATTAAATTATATTCTTTCTTTTTTTATATGATTGATTGTATACGGACCTACACGTCCAGATCGACGCGGCTGGAGAGCACTTGTAGTTGCGGACGACAGATCGGATCGGCGACTGCTGGATGGTCTTCGTTAATTTCTTTAATTTCTTAATTAGTTGAGTGTTTGCTTAGGGCATTATTTTGTTGAACTTACTGTTATATTATATGATTGTCCGTATACATATCTTCGCTTCCGTCGCGACACGACTGGTGTAGTCTTGAAAGTGCCTTCGGTAGATCGGAGCGACTGTGGTGTATCGTCTTCGTAAATATCATTAACCGTAATGTTGTACTGTATGCATTGATTCGCAGTTTCCTATCTATTTTTACATACTGCAATTTACTGTCATGGTATCTCCGATTCGTTTTCATAATTGTCAATTTTTTATTTTGAAAATTGTTTTCCCTAATAATAGTGTCGTTTGAGTCAGTTGTGTTTACGTTTATGGCAATATTACGTTACGCTTGATGTATAGGTTTCAATATCATGTTAAATTCTATGTTATTTTGTATGATTGTCTGCATACGTACGTCCGCTGCCGGAGAGAGACAACTTGTGATGCCTTGTTATCTACGACAGATTGGTGCGACACTACTGGATGTCCATCGTTAATTTGATTATCCTTGATTTTGAGCCACATGCATTTTTTCACAGTCTGCCGTTTATTTATAAATTATGTAATTTACTGTTATGATATTTTCGATCATTTTTCATAATTTTCAATTTTTACATTCAAATATTTCGTTTCTTAGTAAAAGTTTCCTTGGAATTGGTTGAGTCTACGTTTATGACCTTACCTCGTAATATTTTTTGTTACATTATATGATTGTTAATATACGAACCTAAGCTTCCGGATCGACACGGATGGAGTGCTCTTGCAGTTACGTTCGGTATATCGGAGCGACACTACTGAATGCTCTTCTTTAATTTCCCTAATCTAGATATTGTACCGTATGCATTTTTTCCCAGACGGCAATTTATATATACATACTGTAATTTACTGTTACGATATTTCCGATTTCTTGCAAAATTTTCAAGTCTCAGTTCTAGAGATTGCATTTCTTAGTAAAAGTGCCTTTACAATTAGTTGACTGTACGGTTGTGACATTATCATAATATACATATTGATATTTTATTCGATTGTCAGTATAGGTACCTACACTTATGGAACCACACGGCAGGAGCTATTTTGTAGGTGCTTTCGCCAGAACGGAGCGGCACTACTGGATGTTCTTCGATAATTTCTCTAACCTTGATTTTGCCCGAATGCATTTTCCCCAAGTTATCTATTTATATATACATACTATAATTATCAGTTACATTTTCGTCTGGTTTCAGAATATTCAATGTTCCGCAAGAAAAATTGTATTTCTTAGTAAATGTGTCTTTGGAATTTATTGAGTGTATGTTTGTGACTACATTTTGCTGAATTTGATGTTGTATTATAGGACTGTCTGTACTCGATCTACGCTACCGGAGCCACATGACTGGCGTGGTCTTGTAGTTGCGTACGCCAGATCGCAGCAACACTATTGGATGGTCATCGATAATTTCTTAAACCATAATATTGTGCCGTATGCACTCTTTTGCAGTTTCCGATTTCTTTATAAATAATGTAGTTTACTCTTATGATGTTTTCGATTTTCTTCGATACTTCCAATTTTTATTTTAGAAAATTGAATTTCTTAGATAAACTATCTTTGGAATTATTTGGCTGTACGTTTATGACAATACTATGTTAAGCTTATTGTTATTTTACACGATTGTCTGCATTCGTACCTCCGCTTGTGGAGCGCATGGCTTTATTGGTCTTGTAGTTGCGATGGGTAGATCGAAACGACACTGCTGGGTGGCCTATGTTAATTTCTTTAGCCTTCACATAGTGCCGTGTGTATTTTTTCCTCAAATCCATTTATTTATGCATACTGAAATTCTCTATTATAATATTTTCAATATTATTCAGAATTTTAAATATTTCATTTAAAAAATTTTATTTCTTAGTAAAAGTGTCATCGGAATTAGAGTATTGTACATATATGACGTTACTTTGCTAAACTTACAGTGGCATTATATGATTGCCTGCATAAGCATACGTCCGGATCGACACGGCTGAAGTGTTCTTGCAGTTGCGTATGGTTGATCGGAGCTCCATTACTGTATGACCTTCGCTAACTTCCTTGACCTTAATATGAAACCGTACGCATTTTTAAAATATAATGTAAGATGCTGTTATGAAATTTTCGATTTTTCCCAAAATTTTCAACTTACAGTTTAAAAATTTTTATTTCGTAGTAAGAGTGTCTTTGGAATTAGTTGAGTGCACCTTTATCACATTATTTTGTTGAACTTATTGTTATTCCATATGATTGCCGGCGCACGTACTTATACTGTCGGAGCGAAGCCATTGGGGCGGTCCTGTAATTGCGTACTGCAGATCTGCATATATGCATACTGTATGGTCTTCGTTAATTTCTTTAACCTTGATATGGTACCGTATGCATTCCTTCTCAGTTTTCTATTTGTTTATGGACACATTAGTGTGCTTGTATGATATATTCAATTTTTTATTAAAATTTCCCATTTTTTATTACAAAAAATGTATTTTATAGCAAAAGTGTCATTGGAATTTTTTGACTGTTCCCTCGTGATATGATTTTGTTACATTTTTTGTTGTATTTTATGAGTGTACGTATTCGTAGCAACACTACTGGTGGATCTTCGTTAATTCCTTTAATCTAGATATTGTAACATATGCACTTCTTCCCGTTTTGTATTTATATCTACACATTGTAATATATTGTTATGATATTTCCGATTTTTTACCAAATTTCGTATATTCTATTTTATAAATTGACTTTTTAGTACATTTGAGTTTGGAATTTGTAGGGTGTACGTTCATGACATTATTTTGTTAACCTTATTCTTAATTTACATTTGTATACGCACCTACGCTGCCTAGAGTGACACGACTGGAGTGGGTTTGTAGCTACGTACCGTAGATCGGAGACACACCACTGTACAGTATTCGTTAATTTCTTTAAACTTGATGTTGTATTTTATGCATTCGTTGGCAGTTTTGTATTTACTTATGCATACTGTAATTTCCAGTTATGATATTTCCGATATTTTTCTAAATTTCAAAATTCGTATTTATTAGAAAGTGTGCCTTTCTAATTAGTTGATTGTACGTTTAAGACAATACTGTGTTAAATTTGTTGTCAAATTATACGATTGTTTGTATACGGACCTACTCTGCCGGTGCGACGCGACTATGGATGCCTTGTAGTTGCATAGGCAAATCGGAAGCGACAATAGCGTATTGTCTTTGTTTATTTCTTTAACCTCACCAATGTGCAGTAAACATTGTTTGGCCGGTTTCCAGTCACTTCTACATTCTGCAATTATCTTTTATGACATTTTCGATTTGTTTCATAACTTCCAGTCTTTAATTTCAAAAGCCGTGTTTTTTAGGAAAAGTTTATATGGCACTAGATGAAATTACGTATATGACAATATTTATTTATGCATGATGTTATTCTATATGAATGCTTGTACACGTACATACGCTGCCGGAGCGATGTGACTGGCGAGGTCTTGTAGTTGCGTACGGCAGCTCCGTGTGGCACGACTGGATGATCTTCGTTAATTTTCCAAACCTTGACACTGTACGGCATGCATTTTTTCCCAGGCTTCCATCTATTCATACACATTGTTATTTCCAGCTGTTGTATTTTCCATTTTTTACATAATTAACAACTTTTAGTTTGAAAAATAGTATTTCCTAGTAAAAGTGTCTTTGGAGTTATATGGGTTTACGTTTATGATATTATTTTGTTAAACTTATTGTTATTTTACCTAATTGTCCTTATACGTACCTAAGCTTCGGCAGCGACAGGGCTAGAGTGGTCTTGACGTTACGTTCGGTTGATCGGAGCGACACTACTTTATAATCTTTGTTAATTTCTCCTGCCTTGATATTATACCGTATGTGTTTCATCCCAGTCGTCCATATATTCATAGATACTGTAATTTAACACGTTAACTCCGGCCTGACTCACCGATGGCTCATCCTTGTCTGTTCCCTGCGGTGGCATAAATCGCCGGTGGCCCATACTAGATTGATCCGTGGGGCGGCATGCATCACCGATGGGCCACGTTTGTTAATCAATAAATGCGAAGTACAAAATATTATATTATTAACTTAACATTATACATTAACATTTCTACCTTATAATCAAACAATTGACTCCAAATACGTAACGTACAATTTAATTAATACATTAAATATAATAAAATATAACGGCTTATGTTACCGATGCAATTTTATAAAACATTTTAAACAATGCCGCTTATCCGGACAACTGCTACGAAAGGTCATTACTTTTTTTGTTTTGTTTGTGGCGCACAATGTACCCTTTAAGTTTTTTAAGCGCTTGCAACAATCTTTACATCTTTTCCTCACCTTCCACGCGGGTCCTTGGTGTGAACTTAAAAAATGTTTTTTCCGTCTACTTCCTATTAACTCCACACTGGAGGGATTCTCAACTCTCTTCAATACATAATCAATAATTTTCTCTCTAAATTTTAGATTTGGTAACGCTTGGTTCCACACTTTTGTGGATGTACCATGCATTTACTAAAACGTGCCGCATATTAACTCCATAATAACTTTTCTATACCATTCTACTGTTTCCCGTTAACATTTATAACTGGACCGCATTTCATCTGATATATCAACCCTCTTCTTCGCACTATTGTACGAAAAAACGGTGTCTGGATTTAATTCATCATCTTTGCTACGAATAATGGCGCAATTGTCAGATCTAGAAGTGGTTTACATACAGATGGGACTTTTGTGGGCCCACTTTAAAAATTTCACGTCGCTCCGATTTTCAAGGAATATAATGTCGCCCCGTTTCTGTTTCTGCTTAGTCTGTGGCGGTAGAAACTTTCTATTCATCTTGACTGTATTGATAATATATGTTTCTTTGGTGAGAAGATCATCGACTAAAGGAATACAGGTATAAAAACTGTCGGTAAATATAATCCTGCCCATGAATAATAGATCTCGTATCAATGTCATGACTACAACATGAGAATATGCTTTGAGAATTCACGTTCCATTTCTTCCGGAATAAATATGCACATTATATGTACATCCGTCCGGAAGGCAGAGTATGTACAGTTTTATTACGTACTTACCTGGTTTATATTGACGAAAATTAAGTCGTCCGTTCCACGGAACCATAATTTCGTCAATTACTATACTTTTACCGGGTTCTACTGCATCTTGGAATGCACGAAGAATTTTATCCTCAACATTTCGGATTTTGTGTAACCTATCCTCGGTTCTAGCCGCAGCATTATCAGAAATGTGCAAGTACTTCAATATAGCTATGAATCGATCGCGTTTCATTGCTTTAATTATGCTGGCATTCGCATACATCGCCTATTTGGACCAGTATGGTCGAATTTCGGGAACCTGCACTACACGCATAACAAGCACGATGCCAATAAAGGTATTCAATTCACTTTTTGTAATGGAGTTCCATGCCTGTTGATGTTGTCTCCTGCCATATGCTGCACTCGCTATGCACTGAGCAGCGAACCTATTCGTCTCTTCTACGATGATCTCCTATATCTCGTCCGTGAAGAATGATTTATATAATGTAACTGGATCGTCGCAGTCCGTCTCCTTGATCAGTAGCTCTCCTTTTCTGAATACTCTTCATCTGATGCAAATTTTGCTCTGATCTGCTATTTTCCGCTATTCCTCATAACCATCCTGATCCCCTACACCAGACTCCGAAAATTCTTCCTCCGTGGTACTCCTATCGGTTGTCGTGTCCGATGATGATGATGAAATTATTCTATTTCGTCGTCCCTTTCGCATGATTCCAGATAATGATGATTCATCAGACGAATTACTGAATTCCATATCTACTGTATCTAATATTTTGATGGGCAGAAATGAAAAATGAAAAATGATAACCGCCTTTTTAGAAGGAAGGAAACTTCATACTACCTTTACACCTACTGGAAGAAATGTGTACATGTTCATAAGAACATCGCACAACACACAATACTCACAACGCACACTAACTAAGGTCTTAATCACTTGCCGTCAACTGTAAACTCTCCGTAAACCACGTGCCGCTGCCTACACTCTCAATGATCACCCCCAGTTACTAAGTCACACATTATATAAGAAGTGTCTGCTGGGTAGTACTCATTCCTTCAGAAATCAATGATTTCCCTCATTACGTTTGGGCGGTCCTAAACGTATAATTGCGCCGCCGAAGGCCCAGAGGCTGGACCAAGTTCGCATACCTCAAGCTCACCCCTTGGACCCCGATCGGCCAAGGGAAAAGGAATATATCTGGAAAATCGCACAATGGTGCCCGGGCACTTAGCCAGGCAATATATCTTTCTTTGGCGATCCTGGAGACAAAACTCTAGTGCGGAGCCCTAGAGACCCTTTACATGGTACAAGTTGCCAGGGCGCCTGGAAATCGTTAGTCGAATCGACGAAATTGCCGCTCGCACTCAACATAATTTACGCATAAAACTTACACTACGTCCTAGAGCAGTTTTCGTCGTTTGCGACAATCGGTCGCAGTAAGTCTAGAGAATTATTGCGTTTGAAAGTGTCCTATTACTTCTGTCCTAAACTTCTCGTTGTCCAAAACACGTGAAGCTGAACCCCTACGAGACCGAAATTGGGCTCTGGCACGGAGGACTTTCGCCAGCGCGCGGTCATAAATATCGAGTGGCCACACATACGGAAAGCGCTCCGGTCACCGCGATTGGGTGAGATGTAATTTATATATATTACTTGCCTGAAGTATCGGCGCCTCACCTTGTAGGAGAGGGATTTCTCCACCACTCCCTCTCGTGAGAGGACTTATCCTCCCACAAGATGTACAATGCGAAGGTCAAGGGAACGCCCGTGGTCCCAAAACTCCAACAAGGGAAAATTTCCCCTGTTTGGCCATCTCCACGGGTTTTCAAAACGCATCATCGAAAATCGTGGAGAAAGTAAAAAACGTCCATTAAAACGGTGGAAAGAAGTCATCGAAACGTCGAAGAATGCAAATAAATTTTGGAAACGACGAAGAGTCAAAGTGGAAGTTAGTTTCCTCCTAACGTGTTAGTGGGCATTGGGGCACAAGCATTGAACAGTATAATTTGGTGCCGCGCCGCCCCATGGAGCGGACCACTAGTTGTAGCGCCGCTGCACGGAACAGACACCGAATATCCGCGTATGCGGCAACGTGTTAAGATTGAATCCGTGAATTATGATGTCTATCAACAAAACGGTTCAGTGGATTTACTCACGGCGTACCAGGTTTGTCTCTCGGAATCACAGCATGTGCGAAGCTACTAATGTAGCCTTTCGACTCCCATAGAGGGTGGTTACGTTCTCTAAAGTTTCGACACTTGATCTTCTAATTTATACATGAAGCTAATGGGCTCGTCACTGGAATGTATACTGGTTTGCTTCTCTGAACAAAAAGTTATACCCTCGATTCTGCGTGTTAGGTTCACGGAAGGTTAGCTACTCGGTAAAGAGTATAACTTTACAACACTTGGAAATGATCTCCGGTGGCTAGCCTCCCTACTATAATATTAATCCTTCAATTTAGGTGTCTATTGCCAATTCCGTTCGGGGAATTTTCACCCGGAGTACCTAGTTTGCCCCTCAGAATCCCGGGATACGTGAAGCTATTAACTTTGCTGTTCGAATCCCATGGAAGGTGGTAACACTCTTGCGTGGTTTGACTATCGGTTTTGCTATTCAGACATGAAATTACAGACTCCGTCTGCTAAAGTGTCTACTAATTTGTTTCCGTGAGCACTATGCAAGACACTCGCTACAAGGGGTAATGTGCTCGGAAGGTAACTTACCGATAAAAAGTATGACTTCATAGCACTTGGTAATGTTCCCCGATTGCCTGCCCCTCTACTTTGGTATTCAAACCGTGAACTAAGGTGTACAGTGCCAGCCATTTTCACCGGATTTTCATCCAGAATACCTGGTATGATTCTCGGAGTCTCAGGATAGGTGAAGCTGATCACTTAGCCGTTCATGTCTCACAGAAGGTGATATCGTTCTCGAGCGGCTTAAGACTCGATCTTATTGTTCGTAATGAAGTTAAGGTGCCCTTCACCAAAATGTTTACAAATTTCGTTCTATGAGTACGGAGTTGTACTCTCGATACGGCGGGTTAGCTTCTCCGAAGGTTGGGCTATCGTTAAAATGTTTGGCTCTATACCAATATGTAACGTTCTACGACGGTTTGGATGTCTGCCTTTACATTCAAGCTGTGAATTATGGTGTCTATTGTCAATACTGTTCAGCGGATTTAATCCCGGAATACCTTGTTTGACTCTGGGAATCACAGGATATGTGAAACTAATGACTTAGCTTTGCGAATCTCAAAGAGGTTGGAAACGTTCTGGAACAGTATGACTATCGGTCTTCCTATTCACACAAGAAACGAAGGTGCCCATCACTAAAAGGAATAATAGTTTGTTTCCTGGAACACTAGTTTATACTGTCGATACAACAGGATAGGATCTCGGGGGGAAAGGTCTTCGGTAAAAAGTTTGACGCTATACTAAATGGTAACGTTCGAAAAATGGTTGACACTCCACTTTAGTATTCGTACCGTGAATTAGCGTGTCCATTGGTAATACTGCACTATGGATTGACTCCCGGAATACGTGGTCTGACCCTCAGATTCACCGGATAGGTGTATCTGTTGATTTTGCAGGTCGACTCTCGAAGAAGGTGGTAAAGTTCCGTAACAGTTCGACTCTCGATATTGCTATACCTACCAGAAAATAAGATGTCCATCTACTAAAATTTCTACTAATTTGTATCTGCGAACCCGAAGAAAGACAATTGCTACTGCGGGATGGCTACTCCAATGTTAATGTATTGGGTAAAAAGAATGACTTTATACCAATTTGTAATGTCCACCGACGTTTTGTCCGTCAACCATAATATTCATGCCGTGAGTTAAAGTGTCAATTGCCAATACGGTTCAATGGATTTAATCGCAGAATACCTGGTTTGTCGATCTACATAACAGGATAGGTGATGCTATTGACCTAGCCGTTTGTTTCTCAAAGAATGTGGTAACGTTCACGAACGGTTTGACACTCGATCTTGTAATTGTTAGATGAAGTTAGGTTGCCCGGCAGTAAAATGTATACAAATTTCACCCTCTGATCTCCTTGTTCTCCTCTCGATATAGCGCGTTAATCTTTCAGTGCGTATGGCCTCCAGAAAGACGTTTGACATTATTCCAATCGGTAACGTTCTTAAATTGATTTCGGCTGTACTTTAATATTTATACCGTGAAACAGTGCGACTAATGCTAATAACGTTCGGCGCATTTACTCCCGGAATACGTGGTTCGGCCCCAGGAATCACCGAATATTTGATGCTGTGGACGTAGCTGCGCGACTGTCAAAGAGGGTGGTATCGTACTCCAACGGTATGACCGTCGGTATTATAATTAAGGCGCCAAATTAAGAGTGCCACCACTAAAATTTATACGAAATTGCTTCCTTGAGAATGAAGTTACATTCTCGATACCTCGGGTTTTTCTCTCGGAAGGTATGGCCTTCCGCAAAAAGTTTTACTTAATGCCAGTAGGTAACGTTCTACAACAGTTTCACTCTGTACTTTAATATCAAGATGCCAGAAATAGAGTGTCTAATGCCAATGCTGGATGGCGAACTCACTCCCGGTATAACTGGTTTGACACTCGGAATCACAGGCAGGGTGAAACTACTTACTTAGACATTCGATTCTCAAAGAAGCAGGTAACGTACTCGATCGATTTTACCCGTCATCTTCTAATTTATACACGAAAATAAGGTGCCCGTCATAACACTGTACAGTAATTTCTTCCCCTGAACACCATACTATTCTCTCGATGCTGTGGATTAAACATTCGGACGGTATGGTCTTCAGTAAGACGTTTAACTTCATTCCAATTGGTAATGATCTCAAACGGTCTGACGCTGTACTTTAATATTCAAACCGTGAATACATGTGTTTATTGCCAATACTGATCAGCGGATTTGCTCCCGGAATACGTGGTTTGACACTTGACATCGCAGGATACGTGAAACTATTGGCTTAGACGTTCGTCTCTCACACAAGGTCGCAACGTTCTCGATCGGTTTGACCATCGATCTTCTAATTCGTACATGAAGCAAAGGTGCTCGTCACCAAAATGTATACTAGTTCGTACTTATCAGCATGGTCTTATACTCTCGATACAGGGGGTCAGTTTTTTGAAGGGTAAGGCGTTCTGTATGAAATTTAACTGTACACGAATATGAAATTGTCTACAACGGCTTAACGGCCTTCTTTAATATTCAAACCGCTAATTACGGTGTCTATTTCCGATACCCTTCACCGCACTTACTCCTGAAATACATGGTTTGACTCTCCGAATCACAGGATGGGTCAAGCTTATTACTTAGGCATTCGAATCTCAGAGTGGGTGGTAACTTTCTCGAACGGTTTGACAATCTATCTTCTGATTCATGGATGAAATTGTGGTTTCCGTCTCGAAAATTTATACTAATGTGTTTCTCTGGGCTCGAAGTTATACTCTCTATGCAGCGGGTGAGATTCACGGAAGGTATGGACATGCGAAAAACGTTTGACTTTGTACCAATTGATAACACTCTCAAACCGCTTGACGCTCTACAGTCATATTCAAACCGTGAATTAAGGTGTTAATAGCCAATACTGATCAGCGGATTTACTCCGGTAATACCTGGTTTGACCTTCGGAATCACAGGATAAGTTATGCTATTGACTAACCGTCCGAAGCGCAAGGTTGGTGGTAACGTCCGGGAACGGTTTGACCGTCGATCCACTAATTCACACATGAAATTAAAGTGTGCGTGTGTTAAAATGTCTACAAGTTTGTTTCTCTGAGCACGAAGTTATACACACGATACAGCGGGTTACGTTCTCGGGAGGTAATGTACCCGGTAAGGACTATGACCTTATGCAAATAGGTAACGTTCTCAAACGGTTTGACGCTCCACTTTAATATACAAACTGCGAATTGAGGTATCCGTTCCATTACTGTAAAGCGGATTTATTCCTGATGTGCCTGGTGTGACTCACGGAATCACAGAATAGGTGAAGCTAGTGACATAGCCGTTCGACTCTGAAAGATTCTGGTAACTTTCGGGAACAGTTTTCCACTCGATCTACTATTTCGCAAATGATATTACGGTGCCCTGAGTAAAATGTATACTAATTTACTTCTCTGAACACGAGGCTATTCTTTTGATGCAGCGGGCTAGATTCTCGAAGGGTAAGGTATTCCGTAAAAGGAATCTCTTCATACCAATTGGTATCGTTCTCAAACGGTTCGACGCTACACATTAATATACAAACTGCGAATTGAGATATCCATTTCCATTACAGTGCAGCGGATTTTCTCTCGGAAATCCTGGTACGACTGTCGAAATGACAGGATACGTGAAGCTTTTGACTTAGCCGTTCGATCCTCAAAGAAGACGGTAACGTCTTCGAACAGTTTGACACTTGATCTTCTTAATTGATGCATGAATGTAAGGTGCCCGACACTAAAATGCGTTCGAATTTGCTTCCCCGAACACGAAGATGTACTCTCGATACAGCAGGTTAACATCTTGGAAGGTAAGGCCATCGGTTAAAAGTTTCTCTCTATATAGCATCTGGTAACATTCTCAAACGGTTTCACGCCCTAAATTAATATTCAAACCGCGAGTTAAGGTGTCCATTACCAACAGCGTACAGCGGATTGTCGACCGACATATATGGTTTGCCTATAGGAATAGCAGGATGGGTGATGCTATTGATTTAACCGTTCGACTCTCAAATATGTTGGTAACGTTCCCGAACAGATTGACCGACGATCTTTCAATTCATACGTGACATTCAAGAGCCCGTCTCTATAATGTATAGCAGTATGTTCCTCTGATCACGATGCCATACACTCGATACAGCGGATTGGACGTTCGTTGGGTAAGGTATTCAGTAAAACGTCTGACTTTACACCAATTGGTAACATACTCAAATGGAGGGACGCTCTACTTTAATATTAAAACCGCTAATCAAATTGTCTATTGCCAATAATGTTCTGCGGACATACGCCACGAACACCTGGTTTCTGTGTCGGAATCATGGGGCAATTGAAGCTAATAACTAAAGCGTTCGATTCTCATCTACGGTGATAAAGTTCCGATCGGTTTGACCCCCGATCTTCTAATTCACACATGCAATTAAGGTGCCCGATACTAAAATATATACTAATTTGTTTCTTTGGGCACGTAGTAATACTTTCGATTCAGCGGCCTAGGCTTTCGGAGAGTAGGGTCTTCAGTGGAACGTTTGACTTTATACCAATTGGAAACGAGCTGAAACAGTACGTCGCTGTATTTTAATATTCAAACCGTGAATTAAGATGGGTATTGCCAATACAGTTAAGTGGATTTACCCTAGGGATACCTGGTTTAAATTTGGGTGAGCAGGATAAGTTATGTTACTGGCTAGGCTGTGCGA